>NC_136487.1:100891618-100896618 GCF_053919585.1 Euprymna scolopes
TGCTGAAAAAGCTCCAACCTGAACTTGCCTCCATACTTACAAAGCTGTTTAAACATTGCCTTCAGGAGAAGTGCTTTCCAACACCCTGGAAAACCTCATCAGTATGCCCTGTATTTAAGAATTCAGGTGAAAAGTCATCTCTCTCTCTCAGTACAGACCAATAAGTCTCCTGTGTGTCATGAGTAAGTTGTTGGAATCCATATCAAATAAAGAAGTAGTCAACCACCTCAACAGAAACAACATTCTTAGTGATATGCAATATGGTTTCCGCTCTGCAAGATCTACAGCAGATGTGCTAACAGTTATCTCACATAGGATTAGTGAATCTCTTGACAAAGGTTTCCTTTCCAGGGCAATTGCTCTTGACATATCAAAGGCCTTCGATAAGGTATGACATAAGGGCCTACTTCACAAGATTTCCAGCTACAGTATTACTGGAAATGTTTTCTCAATAATTAAATCATTTCTCTCCGATAGGTTCATAAGAGTAGTGGTTGATGGGCAAAAATCAGAGGCCCACAGTATTAATGATGGAGTCCCCCAGGGGTCCATCCTGGGCCCAACTCTCTTCCTGATCTACATCAATGATCTCCCAAAACACATACTTAAATCATTCGTTGACATCTATGCTGATGACACAACCATCTATGGCAACACATCAAAGGCCGTAAATGACAAAGTTCTCTCTAATTCTCTCTCCTCTGATCTTGAGCACATGGTACAATGGGGGAAGAGGTGGCTGGTCACTTTTAATGCATCCAAAATCAAGCTTCTATCTTTTCATCATCAACGCTCTGATCCCCATCTGGCATCAATTGAAATGGATGGCTCTCGTCTTGGAGAGGCTCCATGTTTTGACAAGCTACTGGGTTTGACCTTTACTCCTGATCTAAAATGGAACACGTACATCAAATCTGTTTCCAGGGACGCTGGGAAAATGATGGGATCCTTCTACCGCTCCAGAAGATATCTCACTACTGATGCAATTCTCTATCTGTATTAAAGCCAAGTACGTCCAAGGATGGAGTACTGCTGCCACATCTGGGCAGGAGCTGCTAAAAACAGACTATCCTGCCTTGACTGAGTACAAAATAGACTTCGTGGTTTAGTGGGGGATGCCCTTTTCTCTTCCCTGCAACCTCTCTCCCACAGAAGAGACGTTGCGAGCTTGTCTTTGTTTTATCGTTATTTCCATGGCAGGTGCTCGTCTGAGCTCCAATCCCTCGTCCCCCCTCGCCAATCTTTCATGAGAAACACCCGTCTGGCTGAAACTACTGCCAATAATTTTCCCCGTTCTTTATCTATGCCTAAATCCAAGCGTAGATTCCATGAGGAAAGCTTCTTTCTTAGAACTGCACGCCTGTGGAACTCTCTGCCGCTTGCCTGTTTCCCACCTGACTACAACTTGGACGACTTCAAGTCCAACATAAACAAACTCCTGACAAACCGCCCCCTTAAGTAAGACACTCTATCAAAACCCCCAATACTAATGATTACTACAATACTATCTCATTGATTACTGTACACGCAATAACCCTTATCCCTGAGTGGCCTTCGGGCCTTGATAAGTGGTGACCCCCATGTAAAAATAAAAATATATATATATATACATACATACATATATACATATATATATATATACGTATATATATATATATATATATATTTATATGTACATATATGTATATATATATGTACATATATATATACGTATATGTATGTATATATGTATATATATATATATATATATATGTACATTTATATATACATATATATATGTACATATATATATATATATATACAACTCCTGCATCCTGATTCGTTCCCAGCCATCTTGACACAGTCCTGCCACTGGAACTGGTGCATCAGGAAGAGAGAGTTACGCTGAACTTGCGCAAGTCTCCCTCACTTTAATCCCAGTCAAGCGCAAGTCATGATATCGACTTTTTGTTAATCTCAAGTTCTGCAGCACAGGGAAACGGCGAAGCTGTAGGTGTGGATACACTGGAAGCTGTAGGTGTGAACCTACATGTAGGCGAATCAGGACATGTGGTCGTTCCTCACTGGACTGAGGCAGTGGTGGGTCCGGCAGCCTCCTGAGTGACCGAGCAGCCCTCTTTAGAATCACACTTCTCGCCTCCATAGAATAAGGACGGGGCTGGAAAAGGTCCCCTAAAAATAGCCTGCTTCACCAAACCCTGGCCAGCATACCGCGGCTGGCGGGGATCCCTCTTAAGCGGTCAAAACAAAAGCAAAAAGACAACAAAGGTGCTTACTCTAGCATTGTGGAATGTCCAAACCCTTCTCGACAATGCAAAAGCAAATTGACCTGAAAGACAGACAGCGCTTGTAGCTCGTGTGCTTGCTCGCTACAATACTGACATTGCAGCCCTAAGTGAGACTTGTTTTGCAAACAAAAGCCAACTGACCAAAACTGGTGGAGGCTACACCTTCTTCTGGTGTGGGCGCAGTGCTGAGGAGTAGCGTGATGCTGGTGTGGGTTTTGCTATCAAAACAACTCATGTACCAAAACTAGCAAGCGTTCCTGAAGGTATCAACGATAAACTAATGAAAATGCAGTTACCTCTTGGATGCAACACCAGCGTTATGCTGGTCAGCGCCTATGCCCCAATGATGACTAACCCTGATAAGGACAAAGACAAGTTTTATGAAGAGCTGGACTCTCTCATTTCCTCAATCCCTCAGTCGGAGAAGCTTGTAATTTTTGGCAACTTCAATGCACGTGTCGGTATAGATCATCAAGCCTGTCACAACATCATTGGAAAGCATGGAGTAGGCAAATGCAATAGCAACGGACTCCTCCTCCTTAGAACCTGTGCGTCACATGATCTCAACATCACAAACACTATGTTCCGCCTCCCAAATCACAATAGAACCACATAGATGCATCCACGCTCTCAGCACTGGCATCAAATCGACTATGTCATTACCAGAGTCAAGGACAGGCAGGACGTGAGACTGACCAAAGCCATGTGCAGGGCTGATTTTTGGACCAACCACCGCCTCGTCATCTCCAAATTCAACTTCTTTATCCAACCAAAGAGAAGGCCTCAGGGTAAAAAAAACAGCCAAGAGGCTCAATACAGCCAAATTGAAATGTCCTAAAACAGCAGAGGAATTCCACAGCAGCATACATAGTAAACTTGCTAACTTCAATCTCAATCACAATAGTGTTGAAGAGAGATGGACATCCTTCAAAGATGTTGTTCACTCTGCTGCTCTTGACGTTCTAGGTCCTGCCACCAAACACCACCAGGACTGGTTTGACGAGAATGATCCTGAGATCCACAAAACACCGCCTGCTAAGAACGCATCAAAATGACCCAGCTTGTGTGGCGAAGAAAACTGCCTTCTCTAACATGCACAGCAAAGTCCAATCCAAGCTGCATTCAATGCAAGATTCCTGGCTCAGTGCCAAGGCAGATGAAATCCAAGGCTACGCAGACAAACATGATACAAAGAATTTTTATGATGCATTAAGGGCAGTTTATGGACCACAGTCTTCGGGATCCTCTCCTCTGCTCAGTGCCGACAGCTCAACTCTACTCACGGGAAAGGAGATCCTCAACAGATGGGCTGACCATTTCAACAAAGTGCTCAATCGCCCTGGAGCCATCAATGATATAGCAGTTGAATGTCTCCCCCAAGTTCCCATCAATCAACAGCTCGACACCCCCCTCCTCATCAATCGAAGAGGTCAGCAAAGCCATTCAGCAGTCGACCAGTGGAAAAGCTCCAAGTCAAGATGCCATCCCAGCTGAGGTTTACAAGTCCAGTGGTGCAGCTTTGTGGGAGCAGCTGACTTGCTTGTATCAGATCATGTGGGGGAAGGGACAACTACCACAAGAGTTTAAAGACGCCACAATCGTTCACATCTATAAGCAAAAAGGGAAATTGCCAATCCTGCGATAACCACCAAGGAATCTCTCTCCTGTCCATAGCAGGAAAGATCTTGGCTTGCATCCTCCTCAACTGCTTACTTGGTCACCTGGAACAGGGCCTCCTGCCAAAGAGTCAATGTGGTTTCCGCGGTGGTCGGGGGACCACTGACATGATCTTTGCCGCTCGTCAGCTTCAAGAGAAATGCATCGAACAGCACCGATACCTTTACACAACCTTTATCCACTTGACCAAGGCATTTGACAGAGTCAGTCGGGATGGTCTGTGGAAAATAATGAAGAAATTCGGTTGCGCAAGTACTTTCATCACAGTAGTTCGTAAATTCCATGAAGGCATGATGGGGCGCATCCTTGACGACGGTGACCCCTCGGAGGCTTTTCTGGTAACAAGAAATGCAAGACCAGATGAATAAATTCTCTACAGCCTGTGACAACTTCAGCCTCACAATTAGCACCAAGAGGACCGAAGTTATGTTCCAACCAGCTCCCAGAAATCTGTATCATGAGCCAAGTATCTCAGTCGAGGGACAGAACCTTCACCTATCTGGACAGCACTCTATCTCAGACAGCCACAATCAATCTCGAAATCAACAACAGAATCGCCAAGGCAAGCAGCGCATTTAGGAGACTCAGAAGCAAAGTCTGGGAAAGGAGAGGAATCAGCATTGACACCAAGCTGAAGGTTTACAGAGCAGTTGTCCTCACCACATTGCTCTATGGCTCAGAAACCTGGACTACCTACAGAAGGCACGAAAAAACGTTGAACCACTTCCACCTGAGATGTCTCCGAAATTTATTCCATATCAAATGGCAAGACCCTGATACAGAGGTCCTGAAAAGTGCTAATCTTCTCAGCATAACTACTACCATTCAAAAGACCTAACTGAGATGGGCAGGTCACATCTCCCGCATGCCAGATGAAAGCATCCCAAAACAACTCCTGTATGGCGAGCTGTGCCAAGGCAAGCGTTCAGTCAGAGCACCAAGAAAACGCTTTAAGGACAATCTCAAAGTCTCCCTCAAAGACTTCAACATCAGTACCGAGTCTTGGGAATCGTAGCATCAGACAGACCTCACTGG
>NC_136487.1:100911618-101174817 GCF_053919585.1 Euprymna scolopes
CCGCGCGCTTCAAGACTTCTGTGTCAGGAATTCTGTCTTGCCAGCGGATGTTGAGAAGATTACGGAAGCATCTGAGGTGGAAGCCATTCAACTGTTTTTCATGTCTTTTATATGGCGTCCAAGTTTCGCAGGTGTAGAGTAGGGTTGTCAGGACGACCGCTCGGTATACTTTCAGTTTGGTTGCGAGTGTAATGCCTCTCCTCTTCCACACATTGTCTCTAAGTCTTCCAAATGCACTGCTCGCTGTGGAGATCCTATGGTTAACCTCAATGTCAATGTTGGCGGTGCGGGAGAGGGTGCTGCCAAGGTAGGTGAATTGTTCACAGCATGGATCTTCTGTCCTTTGACAGTGATGCATATATATATATATATATACATATATATATATACACGTACATATATATATATATATATATATATATATATATATATATATTCATATATATATATATACATATATATATACTAGCATTTCGGCCCGGCGTTGCCTGAGTGTTTGGATGTGTATGTTGATCAAAAAAAAATGTGGTAGTAGGAAGGCAGGCTTGAACCCGTACCATGAAGGGGGAAAAGTACAGCGAAAAAACGTGACGTCTTTGCTGTTATGACCACCATCAAAGCGGAAGTGACGTCGGTTTAGTCAAGGCTAGACAATCGAAAGGAGTCGATGACTTTGAAAAATATCGGCAAAAAAAGCGACCATCTCCCATAGAAAATTACCTTGTTGCAGGTGAAGCAGGTTTAAGGCTTCTTTTAGCCAATTTTTCGATATTTTTCGTATGAAAGGTCGGACTTCAAAACGACTCTGATCTGGTAAAAATCCGTCGTCTCTATCAAAAGTTTTAGGCAGACATGCAAACATACATACATACGTTTATATATTGGTAACAAAAATTTTCGACCCAAACCGATTAAAAAGTTTGCCCTATCATAAATACCCTTTATGTAAAATTTCAAATGTTTAGACCAGAAATTGTCTGAGTAATTTGGGAGAGACCGCAGCGGTCAATTTTTTAAAAACTTTGACCCTTATTATAACCCCTTAACATCTATTGTTTTTGTCTCAAATCAAGTTATTAAGTTAGATCCATGCCCAAGGAACCTATATCTAAAACTCCAAGTATTTAGATCCAAAATTGTCAGAGGAGTTTGATAGAGTTCTCAAAGGTCAAATTGTTGAACTTTGATCCCTTAACAGCCAAATTTCTGGTCCAAAATCGATCACAAAGATTTTTCCAAATCTCAGTACGCTGTATATCAAATTTTGAGTCAGTAGACCTAAAATTGACAGAGTTATTGCATAGGGAAATGTACACAGACACACACCGACACATACACAGACACATTCACTTTAATATATATACTAGTAGTTTCGCTTGGCTTTGCTCAGGCCCTATGTACTGCTTATAAGGTTATGTGCATATTGTACTGTTCATATGGTACTGTTCATATGGTACTGTTCATATGGTTGTGTGCATAAAAAGTGTGAATATGTAAAGTAATGCCTTTCTATATAATAGTCTTCCTTAACTACCATTGAGAAAAAACAGACAGAAATTTTCACTTTTATAGATATATAAATAGTTAGATAGATAGATAGATAGATAGATAGATAGATAGATTGGATGCAATAAATAGTAATGATTTAAAAAGTATAAAAAAGACTCATGCACCACCACCGAGAATCGAAACCAAAACGTTCAGCTCACGATTTATTTCGCCTCTGCCGTCAATGACTGGGCTATGAAAACATGTTTACTGCAAGGTTAAAAATTAAAACATGAACCAATAGCTACTATTATTATGTATTCGTAATGTCGGCGTTCGACCTTCAACTGGCAAATTTCATTTTTTTTTATTTTCACACTTTTGCACCGATTTTTCCAGGCTAAAACCCAAATATAAAGTTTTGCATGAATTCAAATACCTTATATATGAAGTTTCATGTCTGTAGACCAAAAACTTCCAGGAGGTAGGCAAATTTGTTAAACAAAAATATATACGTATACATAAGTATACATGGAAACAATTTTGTGTTTACTATAAACTTTTTATGCAAATATTATGCAAGTATAAATCATGTAGAATATCTGCATGAATATAATCACACGTAATAGTTAACTAAAGATGATTATCCCATTAGAAAACCGAATTAACTAATAGGGAATTAATTAAAATGAATGTTTAAAAGAATATGCAAATTAGCTAGATCTTTTGCTAGTGAATGCATTTCCACAACCCATATATAAGAACATTGTATTTTCTTTTTAAATAAATAGAAAAGAGGGTTTTTAATATGAATATCAATACACACAAAAGAAAAACGAATTTATAGGATTATATATATATATATATATATATATATATACATACATATATAATGGTTGGAACGATAAAATTGTCGCCATAGAAAAGACAGCATGACCATTTCTGTTTGATGAAAACTGGTTTTCTTTTTATATTGCAGACCATTTACTAATTGATCAGTTGTGTACAAATCCCAAGAGCGATAGGAACCTTCTATGATGTCTGAAAGTGACACAATGTTCAATGAGCAAGATCAGAGATCCACCACTGTACAACTCATACTCTCTATGTTATGACAACAGGACCATTGCCAGCATCCTCAAAATGCATCGCTAGATTGCCACAAATAACAGATATTCTCAGGGTGATGAATACAAAGTTTCTGGCCATGATTATGGCCTTTTATGTGGTTTCAAGTGAGGGTCATATCATGCTACCTCACATCTGTAATCAGGTGGTGGCTGGCTTGACTTTAGAAGGCATGTTACGACTTGGAACCCTTTTATCACTGGCCCTACCTGAACACGTTGGACTACTTCATTTGGTCATATGTCAAGAACATCACCAACAGGACCTCCCACAATACCAAAACCAGCCTAATCGCCACCATCCACTGTGTATTTGCCGAACTCCCGCCAGCACTTATGGAAAAGGCATGTTCTCAGCTCCGGGCCCGTATCGAGGCAGTGATTGAGGCTGAAGGCGGCTACATTGATTAGATGTCAGCTTTATTACATAATCAAGTTACCTGAATTGATTTTTTCAATAAAAGTTTTAAAATAAACTCTAGTGTTGTTTTCTTTAGGGCAATAAGTTTATTGCTCCACCCTGCAGATATATATATATATATATATATATATATATATATATATTTATATATATATATATATATATATATATATTTATATATATATATATATATATATATATTTATATATATATTTATATATATATATATATATATATATTTATATATATATATATATATATATATTTATATATATATATATATATATATATTTATATATATATATATATATATATATATATTTATATATATATATATATATATATATATATATATTTATATATATATATATATATATATATATTTATATATATATATATATATATATATATATATATATATATATTTATATATATATATATATATATATATATATATATATATATATATATATATATATATATATATATATATATATGATGAATTTCGTGTTTAGAAATTAGACAAAGCTTCAGCGGCGTTTGGTTGGCTGGAAGATAGAATCTTATCTAATGGTAATATAACTTTGACAATTAAAATGCTATCTCAAACATGCCTATTGTTATTCCTGTTCTATGCCTATAAAACATAACGGACCATAAAACAGCTTGAAAATGTCCATTAGCATCATCTATATATATTAGTGATGAGACGATTTTAATATTTTTCCTGATTCCGATGCAATTACCGATTCTGTTCGAAATTCCTAATTCTGATACAATTACTAATTCTAAATCTGATTCTTTATAAATTTCTAAGTATAGCTTATTTTTTTTGGGGGGGGGGGTCGGAAGTTGGATTACTGTAAAACGCATGCAACATGTGCATATATTTAAACAAATATAGATTTTAGTTTCACTGATATTTAAAATCAATAAATATTTATCATTTCATCATTAATATTAACCTCAGAAAATTATGTTCTAAACAAAAACAAATGTGAACAATTTAAAGTATTGTTTTTTAATCAGAAAAAAATGCACCGATACCTTTAAAAGTTCCAATTTTTTATTTTATTCTCTATCCTGATTCTGATTAATCGTCCCAACACTAATACACACACACACACACGTGTGTGTGTGTGTGTGTGTGTGTGTGTGTGTGTGTGTGTGTGTGTGTGTGTGTGTGTTGCCTGTCCATGGACGGCAATGGCTCTTTAGTCCCACCAACTAATTTTATAGTTTATATATAATTTTATTTGCACAAACTTAACACACATGTCAATTATTGATTTATAGCAAGCATCATTATGCACTTTCATGTGACGTTTAAGATCACCGGCTGATAAACATTTGTTAAACTAGCGTGTGTTTTTTAACAAAGTCGTCACCACTTATCAAGGTCTAAAAGCCACTCGAGGATAAGAGTTATACACCTCACACATCCACACATCTCCAGAATTGGTTGACAAGGTCTCATGTTTCCTACATGTTTTCTTGAGTTTTGCTTAAAAAATATTTAGCATTTTTATAAATCTGTGCAGTCCACTGCTTACAAGTAGAATTGTCAGCAGGAATACCGAATTATGCTAAACTTTCCTTAACACTATCTGGAATTCTTTTCTTTTTTTGTGGGAGGGGGGGGGCTTGTGTCGGGGTTCTTTGCCATAAAGAAGCTCACCATTAAACAATTGTTTTGGAAGTCTACAGTCATGAAGTCGGACAAGACATAACTGGTTCATAACTGATCACAATCGTAACAATACCGGTGGTTTTAGCTTTTGCTAATACACTGTCCGACTTCAAACAAAGAATATGTCTGAGATGATGCTAATGGACATTTTCAAGCTGTTTTATGGTCCGTTATGTTTTATAGGCATAGAACAGGAATAACAATAGGCATGTTTGAGATAGCATTTTAATTGTCAAAGTTATATTACCATTAGATAAGATTCTATCTTCCAGCCAACCAAACGCCGCTGAAGCTTTGTCTAATTTCTAAACACGAAATTCATCACTGTATAAAGTACTATCAAGTTAGACAAAATCCTTGATGACTTTAAGGCGCTTTCCATAAACACAGACATCAAGTTCAACATACAGATCACAAGAAGTGAGAAAGTACTTTATTTTTCTTAATGCTAACTGCCAGTTCAAAGCATTAGTAAAACCATCCATGATTGATTGCATATCCTCCGTGTGTCACTAGGTCAGCATCATCGGAATATAACGACTCCCTAACCTGTCCATCACTAACAAGGGTTAGTGCAGGTATATCACCCTGCTTCACTCTATCATCAACAAGAAATTCATTTGAGAGCAAGTGAGTCTAACTTTCTAATAAAAGCGGGTGTACAGCCAAATTTTTCAAGCAGTGAAAAATTATTGAACAAAAAGTAATACCTTAATCATTTCTACAAACAACTAACAAAGAGGAACATGCTGTTCAATACATTTTTCTATATTTTATATTTTTAGCAGAAATATCATGTCTTCGGTCCCTTGTCCGTCTCTAAAACCAGAGTGGGACTCAGGAAGGACATCCAGTTTAGCAAGAGTCGTGCAAATATTTTCCCAACTGCGGCAGTGAAATACTACGGTAATTTCCACAATCTGACTTTTTACCCTTTCCTTTGAACAACATCTTGGGGATCTTGTGCAGTCTTGGCCAACTGGGTACCCCTGTTATACTGAGTGCATCAAAAAGTGAACTGCACAATGAGCAATCATACCACCGTGATTCAACAGCATAACAGGAAGCCATCAAATATAGGAGATTTATTTGAGTTGATCGGTTTTATGAACCTGATTGTTTCTTTGAGAGTTTGTTCCATCCCAATTTTAGAACGAATGGTATACCAAAGCATCCATTGCAGCAACAATGCATAAAATGTCTTAACATTTATATGAGCATAAGCAGTCTTTATGTAGCTGAAGAGGTCAGACCACAATTTGTTTTTGTTTTTTTGATTTGTCGCAAACAACACTAAACCCTAACTCTTCACAGATGAAAAAAGCTCACCTGTTCAGAGATGAAGAGTTAAGAAGTTTCAAATGTCAATTTGAGAGTTGATTCCTGATTTCTGAGAACTTTCAACCCAAGAATCCTAACAGTTTTCATACATGGTAGTTCTTATTCTCTCTCAAGTGTAATTAGAAAAATTCACCTGATAAAAGGCAGATTTGAGGGAATCTCTAAGTACTGGACTTTTTAACTTTTGACATCAATACGTTTACGTACTTCGATTTGAAAACTTGTAGTTTGTAGAAAGTCAGTCCAACGCCAACGTGTTCCATGTATGAGTAGTTATTGAAAAGAAATTTATTTAAAATATTAACAACTCCATTTTATTTCAGTATTTAATTTGTGTATTTCTGTTTTATTAAATGCTAGCTTTTTTTCTAGCCCAATACCGGCTTCCATCTTATCTTGAAATTACTTATAACGGCACCAACTTACTTTCGGAAGAACCCCCCCCCATCAGCCTTTTCTTTTATATCGCAAGCTTCTTAAAACGTTACTAGCTTAAGTTCAGAATAAAATCACGATTTTCTTTTAACGGCTAATTTCCCAAAAAAAATGTTTTGAACGCTACTAACTGAATTTCTTTCAATGCAGTTTGCAATTTGGAGACGGAATTGTTTTTGTTGAGATAAGTGATTTCAATCATGCTTTTTATTTTAGATTTAAAATATTAACAACTCCATTTTATTTCAGTATTTAATTTGTGTATTTCTGTTTTATTAAATGCTAGCTTTTTTTCTAGCCCAATACCGGCTTCCATCTTATCTTGAAATTACTTATAACGGCACCAACTTACTTTCGGAAGAACCCCCCCCCCATCAGCCTTTTCTTTTATATCGTAAGCTTCTTAAAACGTTACTAGCTTAAGTTCAGAATAAAATCACGATTTTCTTTTAACGGCTAATTTCCAAAAAAAATGTTTTGAACGCTACTAACTGAATTTCTTTCAATGCAGTTTGCAATTTGGAGACGGAATTGTTTTTGTTGAGATAAGTGATTTCAATCATGCTTTTTATTTTAGATTTAAAATATTAACAACTCCATTTTATTTCAGTATTTAATTTGTGTATTTCTGTTTTATTAAATGCTAGCTTTTTTTCTAGCCCAATACCGGCTTCCATCTTATCTTGAAATTACTTATAACGGCACCAACTTACTTTCGGAAGAACCCCCCCCCATCAGCCTTTTCTTTTATATCGTAAGCTTCTTAAAACGTTACTAGCTTAAGTTCAGAATAAAATCACGATTTTCTTTTAACGGCTAATTTCCAAAAAAAATGTTTTGAACGCTACTAACTGAATTTCTTTCAATGCAGTTTGCAATTTGGAGACGGAATTGTTTTTGTTGAGATAAGTGATTTCAATCATGCTTTTTATTTTAGATTTAAAATATTAACAACTCCATTTTATTTCAGTATTTAATTTGTGTATTTCTGTTTTATTAAATGCTAGCTTTTTTTCTAGCCCAATACCGGCTTCCATCTTATCTTGAAATTACTTATAACGGCACCAACTTACTTTCGGAAGAACCCCCCCCCATCAGCCTTTTCTTTTATATCGTAAGCTTCTTAAAACGTTACTAGCTTAAGTTCAGAATAAAATCACGATTTTCTTTTAACGGCTAATTTCCAAAAAAAATGTTTTGAACGCTACTAACTGAATTTCTTTCAATGCAGTTTGCAATTTGGAGACGGAATTGTTTTTGTTGAGATAAGTGATTTCAATCATGCTTTTTATTTTAGATTTAAAATATTAACAACTCCATTTTATTTCAGTATTTAATTTGTGTATTTCTGTTTTATTAAATGCTAGCTTTTTTTTTTTTCTCGTACATATGTTTATTTATCTACCGAGTTGATAGCAAAAATTACGAATTGTACACATTTTTTTAGTTCGTGTGAGGGGAATCTATCACCATACTTTCCCTTAAACACGTCTGTTGGACTTTTATTAAGTACAATACTTAATAGTTTTTTTTTTTTTTTTTTTTTTTTTTTTTTTAATGGAGAGTAGAAAACGCATTGTGGATGCGTTATCGGCAGCTCCTGTTACTCTCGCTTCTTCTTATTTGTCCCTCAGTCCTCATTTTTTAAATGAGTGATTTTTTGGACAAAGGGAGAAGAAAAAGCTGTTTTCTAGGTTGGCAGTATTTTTGCGAACAGTTGGCTGAGATGGCGGAAATTTTCTGTTTCTATGTCTATCCTTGTAGCCATGTCACTAGTAAGGGTGCTGGAGGTAAACGTTTTGTCTGGGCTGACGTTATCCGCCTGATAGTCAGGGACCCGAACCTTGGATTAACCACTAAGGAGGCTGTCCTATCAGCAGGTGCAAAGTACTGGGGCTGCTGTATTGCCATTTGGTGAATGGATTCTGGACCATGCAGTAGCTTCTGGTGGGGCCTCTCGATGCCATACTAGTGGGTAATTGTTACGGCTTTACCTTATCTTAGCTACAAATAAAAAAAAAATTCTTCGTTTCTTTTTCTCTCTTAATTTCCCCTCTCTGTCCTGCTCTAAGTAAATCTGTCGACCTAGTCCACAAATTCCAAAATTTCATCATGACAAGTTTCAAGAAAAAATACACGATTAAACCCGGTTCTCCAACTTCCAACGTAGACCCCTACTACCATGTCTCCTTCTCCAACATCAGGGGTCTTCGTTCTAACCTTCCAGAGGTTGAAACCCAATTACAGGAGACTAAACCAGACCTTTTATTTTTAAGTGAAACTGGCATTGGACAGGCTATTTCCCTAGATGAGTTTGCAATTTCAGGATACTCTAACTTAACTTCTAAATCTGACCCCCAAGATCGCCATGGGCATGGAATATGTGCCTATATTAAAGATAGCTTTCCATGTGGGAGGGACATCTCCAGGGAAGATCCTAACGTACCCTATATGTGCTTCCGGGTTGCTTTAGCTCACACTACTGCATTTATATTTACTCTCTATCGCCCCCACAACAGCGGAGTTACTATCTTTCAAAGCATATCTGAGAAAATTGACCAAGTCCTTTCTACTTATCCTTCAGCTAACATTCACATATGTGGAGACTTCAATGTTCACAACGTCGAATGGTTGACCCACTCAAACAAGACCGATGATGAGGGGAGGTTCTGTCATGATTTCTCCATTGCCTATGACCTCACTCAGATTGTTCAGGAACCTACCCGTGTGCCCGATAATGACGGCCAGTATGCGAGCCTACTAGACCTTTTTCTCACAACTTGCCCTGAACTATGTTCAGTTTCTGTTCTGTCGCCTCTTGGATCTTCCGACCACTCTGTTGTATCAATTAAGATAAAAATGAAATGTAATAAGTCCCCAGACGTACCTCTTCATCGTACAGTATATCGATACACTAAGGCTGACTGGGATAGCTTCCGTTCATTTATATCTGATCTACCTCTGCATTCCATGTTTAAAAAGGATGTGTCCTCTATAGTATTAGACCTAACTGAATGGTTAATTGTAGGTATTGACCATTTCATACCCTCTAAAAAGTTTCAGCAAAAACCTAACAGCCAGCCATGGTTCTCTCCAGAATGTGCTGCTGCCATTGCACACAGAAATCACTTTTTCCACTGCTTCAAACGTAATAGATGTATGGAAACTAAAGCCGTTTTCAGGACTGCCAGCAACCATTGTAAGAAAGTAATAAGGAACGCAAGAGTGTTGTATGCTCAATCTGTTAAGTCCAAAGTAGCTGAGCAGCGGCTTGGTTCCCACCAGTTTTGGCAAATAGCAAACAGAATCCTGAACAGAAGCGTGTGCTCCATCCCAACTATTATCAATGGACCTGAGGTAATCTCGTCAGCATCAGACAAAGCCAAACTCTTTGTCAAGAACTTTGCAGCTAATTCTACCCTTTGCGACCAAGACCGCCAACCCCCAATATTTCCTCCTGTATCAGAAAACACGCTATGTGATATACGTATATCTGTACGTGATGTTGCGAAGCTAATCAAAAACCTTGATTCGAGTAAAGCAACTGGCCCTGATGGTATTCCAATTATAGTACTCAAAAAACTTCAACCTGAATTAGCGCCCATACTTACAAAACTGTTTAAACGTTGTATTAAGGAGAATAGTTTCCCATCTCCCTGGAAAATCTCATCAGTATGCCCTGTATTTAAGAATTCAGGTGATCGCTCATCCCCCTCTCAGTACAGGCCAATAAGTCTCCTGTGCGTCATGAGTAAGTTGCTAGAATCTGTGTTAAATATAGAAGTAATCAAACATCTCAACAAAAATAACCTTCTTAGTGACACTCAATATGGTTTCCGTTCTGCTAGATCTACAGCAGATGTCCTTACAGTTATATCGCATAGGATTAGCAAATCTCTCGACGGTGGCAATCTTTCTAGGGCAATTGCTCTTGACATATCTAAAGCCTTTGATAGGGTATGGCATAAAGGTTTACTTCATAAGATCGCTAGCTATGGTATAGCTAGAAAAGTCTTCTCAATTATTAAATCATTTCTTTCTGATAGGTTCATAAGAGTAGTAGTTGAGGGGCAAAAATCAGAAGCTCACAGTATTAATGCCGGTGTCCCTCAGGGATCCATCCTGGGCCCAACTCTTTTCCTGATCTACATTAATGATCTTCCAAATCATATCCTTACATCATTTGTAGACATTTATGCTGACGACACTACCATTTATGGTACCACATCTAAGACAGTAAACGACCAAGTTCTCTCCAATTCTCTCTCCTCTGATCTTGAGCACGTAGTACAATGGGGAAAGGAGTGGCTGGTTACTTTTAATGCATCTAAAACCAAGCTTCTCTCTTTACACCATCAACATTCTAATTCACATTTGTCATCAATTGAAATGAATGGCTCTCGTCTTCAGGAGGCCTCAAGTTTTGACAAGCTTCTGGGCTTGACCATTACTCCTGATCTTAAATGGAACACGTATATCAAATCTGTTGCCAAGGCCGCTGGAAAAATGGTGGGATCTTTCTATCGATCCAGTAGATATCTCACTGCTGATGCTATTCTCTACCTATATAAGAGCCAGGTACGTCCAAGGATGGAATACTGTTGCCACATCTGGGCAGGAGCTGCTAGAAAGGACTTGTCCTGCCTTGATAGAGTTCAAAATAGACTTCGTAGCCTCGTAGGAGATGTCCTTTTCTCCTCCTTGCAACCTCTATCTCACAGAAGAGATGTTGCGAGTTTGTCTCTGATGTATCGTTATTTTCATGGAAAGTGTTCGACTGAGCTTCAATCTATGGTCCCCCCTCGCCAAACTTTCACAAGAAACACTCGTCTAGCTGTAAACACTATCAATAATTTCCCCCACTCTTTATCTGTGCCTAAACCTAAACGTAGATTCCATGAACAAAGCTTCTTTCTTAGAACTGCACGCCTATGGAATTGTCTTCCGTTTTCCTGCTTTCCGGATGACTACAATATGGTTGTGTTCAAGTCTAAAGTAAATAAGTTCTTGATGAGCCGTTCCATATAAGTTATTAAATTTACCAAATTTTCATTACTAATGATTACTATATTGACCAATTTCTACTGTACACTCTTTAACCCTTATCCTTGAGTGGCCTCTGGGCCTTGATAATGTGGTGATGCCTTTGTAAAAAAAAAAAAAAAAAAAAATTCTTTTGTGAAAATTCTATTTGATTTCAGTTACATAGAATGTTTTTGCAAAGGTGCGGGACAAGAGATTGGAGCTCAGTCGAGTACCTACCATAGAAGTATCGATAGATTAGGCAAAGACTAGCATGTAATTAAGGAAATTTTCAACGTTTCGATTTTCCACTTTTCCCAATGCTTTCAGCTATTTCATTAGGCATTTTCAAGACTTATTTTGTTGCAGTTTGTTGTCAACAAGATAATTATCACTTGATCATTATTATATTTATATTTATTTATTTTACTTATGGTTTTATTTATTTTCCAGATATCCATGGTTCTGGTGTTTATTTTGTTACTTATGAGTTTTTACAACGATCGATGCTGTCAGAAGGTGACAGGTAAATATAAAAAAAATTGTGAAAAAAAATCTATATATATATTTCAGAATAAAATTATCTAACAATCAATTGGTATGGAAACCTGTGATTATAAGATTTACAAGATATTACTGGCAGTAATATCCTATAAGTACTATCCCACCTAAATAAGAATTGCTCGATATACAAGATAGAGCAAATAAATCAAATTTTAATCATTCAATGAATTTAAAAATTTATGACGTGAAATGTTTGAGTTTCAAATCAAAAGATTTTTATTATTCTATGTAAGACAAAGAATACATTTGAAATATCATAACTCCTTATCCTATAGGATTTCGATGTCTACCATCTCTTCAGAGGAGAAAATATTAGCAAATAGTTATAATGGTTTACACCTTATTTGCTAAAGTCAGCGATACATGAAAAATCACAATTAAAAGTTGTTTAAGTATTTAAATGTTATAGAGTAAGGGAAGTTAATGAAAAGGATATAAAAACTCACATCCAAATTGCATGGTAAAATCCGAGTGAATGTCTTTGATAACAGTGTGGTAAACTGATCCAAACTGTAATCCACATCACAATGTAATGGTCCGAAGTAGGCATTTTCCTGGAGCAATTTTCTTTGTTTATATAATTGGTCTCGTATTTTTTTTTATATATAGGTGCGGTGGATCTGTTTATTAATAAACATATAAATTGATATATTTAATATTTTTATAATTATAGAACATGTGCTTCAAATTCCACTCCAAAATAACTTCAAATTGTTAATAAATTAAAATTAAAAAATCAAATTAAAATTAAAACCGCTTTCAGTAGGCAGGCCATGCAAAATGAGAGAAACTGAACCGATAAGAAAAATGAAAAGAAAAGAAAATGCTTACGCATAATAAAACAGTGTGTATAAGAAAAGATAAAATAAAATAAAATAAAAGGGAAGAGAAGGAAATAAAGGGTGTCCACAAAGTCTGGCTACATTATGTAGCCAGACTTTGTGGAAGCATCCTGTAGATTATGTAGCCAGACTTTGTGGGCACATATGTATATATATATACAGGGTGCCCACGAAGTCTGGCTACATAATCTACAGGATGCTTCCACAAAGTCTGGCTACATAATGTAGCCAGACTTTGTGGACACCCCGTATATTAATGAATAGGGAGAAATAGAAAAAAGAAAAAAGAAAGAAAATAATAATGAAGAAATAGGGGGTAGAAAAAGAGGGAGAGAGAAGAAGATGAACTAAGAAGACGAAGTCAATAAACCTTTATAAAATAAAGTGACAGGTTGCGAAAATAGGTCAGAATGCGAAAGTAAGTCTATACACACGCAGGAAAGAAAAAAGAAGCAAATAAAAAATAACGCATGTCAAATAGAAATTCCTGCTTAAATTAATTTAAATCAATTTAAATCTAGGCAACTCCAAATAATCTTATCTAATACATAAAGTACTGTTCTTGCTAATTTTATATGTATTGATAATATCCTTTAAATGACCATATTAAACTGAAAATGTAGAACTATAATAATCTGTGTAAGTAGTTTGCAAAACTAATACTAATGATGATACAATTTGAAGTTATTTTGGAGTGGAATTTGAAGCACATGTTCTACAATTATAAAAAATATTAAATATATGAATTTATATTATGGATTTCGTTTTTCACTTCCTCATCTTCTGTGTTTTTTCCACTTCGTTTCAGCTGTATCATCCTTCGGCCTTCTTCAGGTGTATCTTGAACTCGGAAACTGTTTTTTTTAATTTCGAACCCAACCGTTTATTGTTACGGGGGTACCATGTTCTCGTTCTATTCAGGCCATCCCTGCTGCTACCGCTTAATGCTGTTGCTGCTGCGTCTATCACTGTCGCTGCCATTATGTTGTCACTGCCACTGCTTTCGCTCAGGATTGAACTCAGCACCTTGGAGAATTGCAATGTCTGTTCCAACATCTTACTCGCCTTGGCCATGTGTCACTAGGACGAAGATGTATCAGTTTTTGGGACTGTTAAACCTAAGTTGTTATTCTAGGTTCTCTCTTATGATTAGAGGTTTCCAAATTGTGTTCCGTTCTATACTCGGTTTGCTCAGAAGGTTGTTATGTCCTAGCATGTGTGCTGTTTCTTTGAGTTTTCGCTCTTTCCAGTGGGGCTCACTATTTATTATTTTAACTTCATCCCAGATGGTCACCTTTTTCCTTCTGTACATGGTAGGCTATACCCGACTTTTCCATCTACCCTCTAGTCACTGCTTTTCAATGTTCCTCCACTCTTCCTTTCAGAGGACGGCATGTTTCGCCCTTGTAAATCTTGCTGCAGTTGCATGGGATGAAATATATGCAGTTCTTTGTCTGGTTCTCCTCCAAAACGTAGTGGAAAAAACACCGAAGATGAGAGTTGCAGGTAGAAGCGGTTTTAGGCGAATTATACAGGGATACTTTAGATATGCCTCCCCCTTCATCCCCTGTATATTTATATGTGGGTTATCATTCCCATTCATGATACGAGGGGCGTGCAATAAGTAATGCCCTTGATCCACTTTCAGTTGTCTGATCTAGCTGAAATTTTGCATGTGCAATGATTTATATCTCTAGGGGTTATGTGGCAAATTACAGCTCTGAACTAATTGTGGTTTCTGTTTTACAGGTGTTTGAACTGAGTCAGGTGTGAAATGGAGCCTGTTGAATGTCGAGCAGTGATCCGGTTTTTGGAATTTGAAAGGACGCACACCACAGGAGACTTTTGATGAAATGAAAGAAACTTATGGTGATAACGCCCCATTATATGACCTTGTAAAACGCTGGCATCGTGAATTCAAACATGGCCGGAAGTCTGTGGAAACAGCTCCCTGACCTGGTCGCCCCCTTCTGCCATTGATGAGGCATCTGCCTGTCAAGTTGAGGCTGCCATTTTGGAAGATCGGCAAATTACTATTCGCCAAATAGCCCAAGATGTTAAGATTAGTACAGAATCTGTGCAAACTATCATTCATGACCATTTGCATATGCATAAGGTGTCTGCCAAATGGATTCTCAGGTTGCTCACACCATTCCAGAAGCAAAAACGCGTCGGTGCTCAAGGATGAATTTGGAGATGTGCCAAGAAGATGAGTCTAAGTTTTTCAAAAGACTGATTACATAGGATGAAACCTGAGTCCATCACTATGATCCAGAGACCAAAGCCCAGTCAATGCAGTGGAAGCACTTGGACTCACCACCTCCAAAGAAGGCAAGGGGGCAGCCCTCCGCTGGCAAGGTCATGCTCACAGTCTTCTGGGACCAGAACGGAGTAGTGATGACAGATTTCCTGTCAAAGGGTACCACAATTACAAGAGCCTATTATGCTTCACTTTTAAGGAAATTAAGGGAAGCTATCAAAATCAAGAGGCGGGGCAAGATCAGCAAAGGTACCCTCCTCCTGCAGGACAACGCTCCGGTCCACAACTGGCACGTCACCAGATCAGAAGCATGGGCGTGTGGTTATGAAATCCATCTCCATCCTTCCTACTCTCCTGATCTTGCACCCTCTGACTTTCACCTCTTCCCAGCCATGAAGTTGTTTTTGAAAGGAAAGCGTTTCCCAGATGATGCAGCCTTGATTTCTGAAGTCACGTCGTGGTTGGAGGACCAACCTGGGGTGTTTGTACAAAAACGGTCTCCAGAGCTGCATCAAACGATGGGAGAAATGCATAACTCTGGGTGGTTCTTATGTACCAAGTTTCGTTCCTCTACTGTTATGGGAAGTGGGTCAGGGACATTACTTATTGCACGCCTCTCGTAGTTTAAACTTTTTTTCTTTGAATAATATTCATTATATTTATATACATATATATACATACATTAATCCATTTTATTTTATCTTTTTCGCTTCCTTCATCCCTGTACATATTTTAATATTTTATATTAATTGTAAATAAATCGTTCTCATTTTCATCATTAATTTTAATTTCTTCCCCAGATTTTCTTTTTTAAAAAAGATAAAAAATGCCATCGTTTGCTCCTGACGAGAATGGCGAAAGACGTCTAGGGTCCAACAGAATTCTTTTTTCTGTCATATATATATATATATATATATATACACACACACACAATGCCACGCAAAAGTATTACATACATTACACTTTTTTTCATAATTCTAATTAGAGTTCAAGATTTTACCAAATATTTCGCCAGTATATTCCTATTACTATTCTAACTTATATTTAGAATAGTAATTACAAAATCATCCATTATCTAGAGCCTATTTTACAGCTATAAAATGCTTCAATTATAGTCATTTGTTTTACTGGTTTTGTATATGAATTACAAAATATCTGATATTTCTGCAAGACCTCTGGCTTTGTTGAAGGGGAGACTTGTTGCTATGTTTTCAAATGATCTTAAAGGAGAGACTTGATTCCAAATATTTCTCATATGTTATATCTCCTCGTCTTGGTTTTCATACATAAAGTAAATTTCACATTGTATAAGGATGATTTGATACTGGAGATATTCATAATCGTACCCTATTTCCAAAAGAGGGGAGATATAACATATAGGAAATATTTGGAATCAAGTCTCCCTTGCTTTTATTTCAGATCATTTGAAACCATAGCAGCAAATTTTGGTCTCCCTTCCATTGAGGCCAGAGGTTTTGGGGAAATATATATATATATTTCCCCAAAACCTCTGGCCTCAATGGAAGGGAGACTAAAATATATATAAGGGAGACTAATATATATATATATATATATATATATATATATATATATATATATATAAGGGAGACTAAAATATATATATATATATATATATATATATATATATATATATAAGGGAGACTAAAAAATATATATATATATATATATATATATATATATATATATATATATATATACACACTAACTAGAAGCTCTAGCGTTGCTCGATCGTACAATCTGATTAAACATGATATTTCAATTTATGCAGGTTACATACGTATTATTAGAGAATTAATCCTCTATTGATTATTATATTGCCCGGTGAACTAGTTTTCAAAAATATATAATTAAATAAATAAATAAAATAATAATGATAACGTCGTTAATCAAATGCCATCTGTGTTTGTTTAAAATATCACGTCAGTTGATATTTGGACTTGATGATGAATACCCTGGAAAAGTCACTTCTGATTAATGTTTAGTTTTAAAATATGCAAACGAAAAAAATGATTTGTGGCGATTTTAAATGGCATCTCTTTTTTATCATAAACTGAACTCATTAATAAAAAAAATAAAAATAAAAAAGTGAAATACAACCAGGCTTGAACAGGGGATCATTCGATCTGTAGTCAAATGCTCAGGCACTAAGCTGTATCTCCAGATTATAATAAATCTGGGGGGGGGGTATAAGAGGGAACGATTTACTGCAATTTTATTATTTTTCTTGGCCGGTTTAACATAAAATATTCCCTTGTAAAAATTATTCTTTTTTATCTATAAGAGAGGAAAGCTATTTTTAAGATTGTACTTTTTCAATTTTCGATAATTATTGGATGAATTTCTGCACAAAACATGTCTAAGAACGCTGCCAGACATATAAATAAGCTTTGTGTGAAATTTATAAAAGATAGATGTTTCGAAACCTGTGCAGAAGGAAACACACACACACACACATACACACACACACACACACAAAATGACTTTTATATAATATCATTGCAGCCGATACAATTTAAGCCCTTTGCGGACATTAGTGGCCGGTGGTTTGGCTGGATTAGCCAACTGGTTAGTGGCGATCCCTGCAGATGTTATCAAGACAAGAATACAAACAGGTAAGTTGAAATAATAATAATAATAACCTCAAAAAGAATATAAGAGTAGATATGAACGTACGGGAAGGCAGTACAATGGGAACTATGCAAACAACTGCATCTTGAACACACAGACTAATGGTACAAGCGCAAACCAACAGCATTTTTATTTTCTAGTAAGAAAACAAAAATTACGAAATCCTATGAAACGCAGGCATACAAACAGATTAACCGATCCAAGCATTACATCCTTGGCGTCATAATAATTAACAAGAAGGAAAAGTCTTGCCAGATCATAATTTTTACCATTCCAGCAGACCACAAGGTGAATATCAAAGAGACAGATTAAATACACAGAACTGACAGTGAGCCAAAAAAAAAAAAAATAGAGAAGATGAAGAAAGTCAAGATAACAGCAATGATAGTAGGAGAACTAGGGACAATATCGACACACTTCGAAAAAAGAATGGGGAAGATTGGAATCAAGAAAACTGAAACCATCTTAAGTTACCCCCCCCCCATATCCCACTAAAAAAAATGTAGTGTCGGCATAAACTGGCACCACATAAAATAGTCATGAGGAGTCACGAAAAATGAAAAGCCTGAGAAAGTATTAGCCAGATCTCCACTAGATGAGAGCGAGTAGGACTGGGACTATGGGGGGGGCTTATTGCCTCTCAAAATCCTAGTGAAAACCACTGGCCACTGCCAACGAAAAATCAATGGTAAACAGCTGTTGCGACATCGCAAATACATTTGCAGAAGTTGTCAAAAGAAGTGGAGAGTACTGGAAATTTGGGGACTCCATGGAAAATCACAGATTGTTGAAAAGTCTTTGACGAAGGCTGCTTAGTGAGTAATTTGTGATTCAATGGATCAATTGAAAGAACTAGCAGAAACAGAACCGAGGACAGGTATTCTGCCAGTTAGTAATAAAATGAAGTCACTGAACAGAGCAGTTGTGCAGCAATTTTATCAACTGATATGAAAAGTAAAATAATATATGTTTCACTTAAGGTCGAAAACCGTTGAAAATCCTTATTCTAATTTTGTTAAAAATTCATTATTTTGATTCTAGAAAAATGTTTATAATCTACAGCTTAAGTTCAAGGAGTCTTTAAAAATTGAAATTCAATAAATCTGGCTTAATTGATGTCTAATAATTGTGGATCACATGTGCTCCTAACAAAACTTGCAACACTTATACAACCTTAGAATACTAACAAATCAACTTTGGAGAACATGAAGAATTGATATCAAATCTATATGGTGAAACCTTCATCAAAATCGAGTGGAACTCAATTTTCAGAGAAACTAATTCTTATTTTTAACTGTTAAGAAAATGGAAATTTATTTCGCAACTAAATAAATGTTGTTGTTTTCTGCTTAACATTATCTGCCGATTTACTAGTGACTATAGAGAATACATAATCAAATATTTCACAGAATTTGATTGATTGATCCATTGTAGATATTTGAGTATTTTTGTTTTTCATTTAAAGTTGATTTTTTTAAAAATAAAGTAAGACATGACTACCAAAGTGACAGAAGTAATGCATTTCAAAAGAAAAATATGTGCAATCGTCTTTCATGTGACTTTTGTTGCTTTGTCCCATCATAATGTCTTCATTTTCTTTATTTAGCTCCTATGGAAGGCGAATCACAAAAAATCGCATCGGTTGTTCTACGTTTATTAAAGAATGAAGGGCACACAGCATTATACATCGGGTCAGCGCCAATTTTGATGAGGGCGTTCATTGGAAACGCGGTAAGTTTAGCATTATTTATTCAGGAAAAGTACTGGGTTGGTGGAATTATGGAAATCATTTCTCTGAATGTCAAACCAAGTCTTTCTGTAAGTTTGATGTGTAAGATATGTGATTGTTTCTTTTTCTATTTTGTTATTTTGTTTCTAAACTTTTTTTAAGGATATTTCAAATAATTAAAAAAAAATGGTAATGTGTATTGGGACTTACGCCTGGTTTTAGGTTTAGCAAAGCCACGTCTTCCCCTTTTGTAGTTTTAAAATATAATTTGTATATGAGAGAAATGGCCGCGATAAGACAAATTGTGAAGGAGTGTTCAGCAATGGAGAGAAGTTAAGAAGTTGTGCTAATCACATGAATATCGTGGGAGTACTGTCACTTTCTCTTTCTCTCTCTCAATTTAGATTACAGAAATTTTTATTTTAGTGTTTTATTTTCATACATATAAGAAGCAATGTTTTATTATCCTGCTATTTTCCCAGATAATTTGCAGGATTCGAATTATTGTTTTGAAGTATTTTCATGTCCTTCATGTAAGGAGATTTGAGCACGGTAATTTATTCAAATATAAGCACTTGCCAATGAAAACAAAGTAATGACTCAAAAACAATGAAGTATACAAACAAAATTTATTGTTTACAGACCCGACTGGTTTACTATGAAATGGTATCCATGAGAATGAATTCATGAGAGTCTGCAAATGGTGTGTGTGTGTGTGTGTGTGTGTGTGTGTGTGTGTGTGTGTGTGTGTGTGTGCGCGTGTGTACAGGAGAAAGTCTTGCATACTGAATAGCATGTATTGTGCAGAATGCACACATGCTGTTGGGAGTGTCTTCAGTGCTACCAGTTTGGATGAGCAAAAGAGAGCCTAGATGAAAAAGAGAAAAGGTGGGGTCTGGCGCAGTGTGATTGTCTTGCCAGATCAAGAAGATGTAAATTTGCGATACAGTACTTTTATACCATAAATGGTGGCACCATCTTGATGTTCAAAGTGGAGATAATACTAATCTAAAAAGGACCTCTGGTGAGTATCTGTGTAAATGCATTGGGAAATGGAGGTAATGCTACACGTTCGTCGTTGCTCTTCTTATAATGTCCCCATGTTTCTCAATATTATGAATCACTCCTGCAACGGTTGATACGAAAGTTTAATAATTTGTATCAAGAAATGTAGTAAAGCTGCATCAGCTAGAATGGAATTGTCAGAAATAAACTGATGCACCAATGACGAAATTGATAAAAATTAGGTATTCTATTATACTTCTCACTACTAAAAGAAGGTAGGCAGATCATGTGTACCTTCAAAAAGAAGAAAATGATTAGAAAATAATGCACCCGCTTTATTCTATCAATTGCAGCCAAGATAAATATCAGTACTTTTGTTTTAGTCTTTGAAAATATGTTCTTGTTTGAAAATATGTTCTTGTTTGAAAATATGTTCTTGTTTGAAAATATGTTCTTGTTTGAAAATATGTTCTTGTTTGAAAAAATGTTCTTGTTTGAAAATATGTTCTTGTTTGAAAATATGTTCTTGTTTGAAAAAATGTTCTTGTTTGAAAAAATGTTCTTGTTTGAAAAAATGTTCTTGTTTGAAAAAATGTTCTTGTTTGAAAATATGTTCTTGTTTGAAAATATGTTCTTGTTTGAAAAAATGTTCTTGTTTTAAAAAATGTTCTTGTTTGAAAATATGTTCTTGTTTGAAAATATGTTCTTGTTTGAAAATATGTTCTTGTTTGAAAATATGTTCTTGTTTGAAAATATGTTCTTGTTTGAAAATATGTTCTTGCTTGAAAATATGTTCTTGTTTGAAAATATGTTCTTGTTTGAAAAAATGTTCTTGTTTGAAAAAATGTTCTTGTTTGAAAATATGTTCTTGTTTGAAAATATGTTCTTGTTTGAAAATATGTTCTTGTTTGAAAATATGTTCTTGTTTGAAAATATGTTCTTGTTTGAAAATATGTTCTTGTTTGAAAATATGTTCTTGTTTGAAAATATGTTCTTGTTTGAAAATATGTTCTTGTTTGAAAATATGTTCTTGTTTGAAAATATGTTCTTGCTTGAAAATATGTTCTTGTTTGAAAAAATGTTCTTGTTTGAAAAAATGTTCTTGTTTGAAAAAATGTTCTTGTTTGAAAATATGTTCTTGTTTGAAAATATGTTCTTGTTTGAAAATATGTTCTTGTTTGAAAATATGTTCTTGTTTGAAAAAATGTTCTTGTTTGAAAATATGTTCTTGTTTGAAAATATGTTCTTGTTTGAAAATATGTTCTTGTTTGAAAAAATGTTCTTGTTTGAAAATATATTCTTGTTTGAAAATATGTTCTTGTTTGAAAATATGTTCTTGTTTGAAAATATGTTCTTGCTTGAAAATATGTTCTTGTTTGAAAAAATATTCTTGTTTGAAAAAATGTTCTTGTTTGAATAAAAACTTTTAAATTAATCGGACAATTGTTCTCATCTGCACGTTTCAGTCGATGTAACCTCCAACCTTTTTCAGGTGTATCCGCAAGAACTCATGGTACAGTGGTAAAAGTACTTGGAAAAATCAATTGTAAAAGTGATATTCTCTTGAAGTTCTCAGTGTGGGCGACGGAAAATACAATTGAAAATTACTTAGGACGTCTGTCCAGCCATAACTGACGGAACGAAAGTATGCTACTCCCATGAAGTAAATAAATGGTTCCATTCAGAATTTTTGTCCAAATTCCCGAAGTTAACAAAATACACCTGAAGAAGGTCGTAGGCTATATCAACCGAAACGCTGTGAAAACGACAACCAAGACGAAAATAGCAGTCCGAAGATCCAAACAATTCAAATAACTAATCCTCATTTCAAAAATTCAGAAACAAATAATAATTTTTTCAGAACATACTTCACACTTCAGTCGAATGAGCGATGGTTACAGAGACAAACTGTATTGTATAAATAGTATTTTCAACTGTTCTCATCCAGAGAGTATTTTTATAGTAAACCAGTCGGTTATATGAGGCACAATGCCTCAATCGATGCACACTCCGACCTTCGTCAGGTGTAAAGTCGCCATGTTTTGGCAGATAAAAAAGTGGTATAGCTCTGCATTCTAAGGTTTTGGATTTTTTGGATCTAGTTGAAAATAAGTTTACACGAATTATAAAGATTATTTAATTGTCAGGGATAATTTCTACCTTTTTAATTAAATCCATAAACCAATTGTAATTTCTTAGAAACATAATATTTACAAAACTAAAAGTTCGCTGGTTTCAGCATGGTTAATCGTGTGTTATCTGTTTTTAAACCAAATGTATTAAAAACAAGGCCAATAGCCATTAGTCACGCGCACACATGCTGAGGATCCGAACCGGGCCATCCGTCCAGCTGAAGGGCGCCAGGAGGTTGACATTGCCTCTCCAGGCGCCTAACCGCAGTCCTACCGACTTGCTGTGGTTTATCATGATCCCTGTAATTCTTTCGTACTGAGCGAGCACCTCCAAAACGATCTCGATATCTCTGAAGCTTGACACAAAGACTGTGCACACTTTGATCTAGGCCAAAAGGCCAAGAAAAGCGGTATTTATTTGCTCCCCCACCGAGCAAATTAGGCACAAGGCCGATTTTTAATGTGAGGAGTGAAGGGGAAAATGGGGACCAACTCCCCGGGGAGTAGGGGAGCTGGATAGTGACAATTTGTATGAAGGGTTGCCCCTACATTGACCAAGGTCTTATATGTGAGGTTTCCTCACATATGGTCTTTTTTGCAGTATCTGCCGGAACAGATGGTATTTATTTGCTCCCCCACCGAGCAAATTAGGCACAAGGCCAATTTTTAATGTGAGGAGTGAAGGGAGGGGGAAGGGAAAAGGGGACCAGCTACCGAGAGGTGGGAAATGGGAGCTGGTTAAAGGTCAGGCATGTGGGGTTGCCCCCACATCTGGTCTTTGCTAGTCATAGCCAGTCATAGCTTGCAGTATCTCCCGGAACAGATGGTATTTATTTGCTCCCCCACCGAGCAAATTAGGCACAAGGCCGATTTTTAATGTGAGGAGTGAAGGGGAAATGGGGACCAACTCCCCGGGGAGTAGGGGAGTTGGATAGTGATAATTGGTATGAAGGGTTGCCCCTACATTGACCAAGGTCTTATATGTGAGGTTGCCCACACATATGGTCTTTGCTTGCAGTATCTGCCGGAACAGATACTACACTTTGAGATATTAAATCTTTTATTCATGTTAAAAATACAGTCAAAATCAACGATGAACAAAAAACTTAGGCACATGGCCAACTCAAAAGGGGGGGATTGTGGGGGTCGTTGGTCATCCTTGTCACTCCAGGACTAAACAAAGTCAAAAGTTTCTCCCAGCTAGTATCTTCTTTCACCATAATACCGCATTCACCCTTTCATATTGGGGTACGTCCTACTTAACTCCCAATTTTTAAAACATTTTTTATTGACGTGTAAAAACAAAAAAGATAACAATAAAATGGTACAATAATTCATTTGTGTTGAGGGCGGGGGAAGAAAAAACAAAAGGTGATTAGTAGGACCCTCCCAACCCCGTCTAGTTGATAGACTGTCCGTTCCACTAGGTTTGTAAAAGGAACCTCACTTCTGCGGGTCAGTCTCTAGGTGGGGATGCCCTCTAGATGGGGGTGAATGGAGAAAAGAAATTTTTGTGGGTAAGGGATGGAGGTTAGTTTGTATTTCTTTTTCTCCAAGATGGGTAAAATTTAGAGGAAGGGGTGAAAACAAAAATTGCAGGTAAGAGGGGATGGGGATCTTGGAGGCTTCCTAATCGGGGAGGGATGGAACACACACTTAGCTAGCTGAGAGGCTACTTGTTTAATTTTACTTTACAGAACTGCGCGTTCCACACCTAGGCAAGGAACACGTATTCAAATTTGGCTCCTCTTCGTACACACAGACTTGCCACATGTATCCATCTTCTGTCAAATGCCGCGCGATGCAGCCTTCTTCTATCACATCTGATCTTCACCCGTAGTTGGTGTTTAAAGAAAGCGATCAGATCTTGATCAGAAAAAGACAACACCCCCCGGCAACCTTGCAGACGCGATGTCCAAATCACCATTCTCGCCACGCCCAGGATCGTAACGTAGACCATTTGTCTTTCCCGGTCCCATGGCGGCCTCACATTGTCCACAACATTGGATACAGTAATTGGGCGAGGATGCTCAGGATCGATGCGAGCCGTCACTCCGCTGACATACGACCAGTACTGGCGGAGTTCGCGGCAATCGAAGAAAGCGTGATCTGTAGTTTCTACGGCCATTGTCCCACAACGGGGACAATCAGGCGACTCCAAAAACCCGGAACTGCATTGTATGTTGTTGAGTGGAAGTGCATTTCGGGCCAATCGCCAGGTCAGAGAGAACTCCGAATTGTTCAGATGACTCGAACCTGGCGCCCAGCTCTACGCGGAGTGGATCTCACTCTGTGCCACCCCAAACGCGTGCATAGCGGGTCGTCAGCGGCCCCCTTCACTAGATCCCTGTGGAGTTCCCTACGGGTAGCAGTCACAAGGTCACTGGACCTTGGTAGTCGTTTTAGCGCGGCTCGGCACTCTTTCATGTAGGCAGATTCTCCCCGCGGCCTGCGACAGTTCTCGATGGAAGGGTCGAGAACGAGGTCGGGGAAGGCGGCAGTAACCACGGGGTGCCACGGTTGGTCATCCTGCATATAGTGGCTCAGGAAGGCCAGCCTCTCAGCATCTCGATGACACTTCAAGTCCGGCATTCCCAAGCCTCCCTCACACGGACGTTGAATACAGACCTGTCTGCTCACCCAGTGTCTTCCTCTGTCCCAAAGGAGCGAGGACAAGAGTTCGACAAGAGCTTTTAGGTGTTGTGCAGGCAGGGGAAGTACGGCCAGTCGGTAAAGGATGAAAGGAAAGACGTAAGTGGCGCACGCCTCAGCTCTACCATTTAAGGAAAGTTTCCTAGGAAGCCACGAATTGACTGCAGCCTCCACCTTTGACCGTACCTCCAACCAATTCTTGTCAAGCTGGAGACCCGGTCCGAACCATACGCCGAGGATCCGGACCGGGCCATCTGTCCAGCTGAAGGGCGCCGGGAGGTTTGCGTTGCCACTCCATGCGCCCAACCGCAGTCCTACCGACTTGTTGCGGTTTATCTTGGCCCCCGTGATTCTTTTGTACTGTGTGAATGCCTCCGACACGACCTCAATGTCTCTGAAACCCGACACGAAGACCGTGACATCATCGGCAAACGCGGATACCTTGGCAGCTGAGCCGCCAGGCAGAGCCATTCCGCGCAGGGCCGAATTTGCCTCCCCATGTCTCAGCTTGCGGAGAAGAGGCTCCAAAGCCAGGACATAAAGCAGGGGCGACAGCGGACAACCCTGACGAACCGACCGAGAGAGAACAAAGGGTTTCGAGCGCTTTCCGTTCACTTGCACGACAGCCATGGGCTGTCGATACATTATGGAGATCCACTTGCAACAGTCCGGTTTAAAACCGGCGGCCTCTAAGACAGATGCCAGGAAACGATGGTCGACCCTATCGAAAGCTTTGGACTGATCTAAGTTGATCAGCGCGGCTTCCGTGTCGTCATCTATTCCCCCCTCTAGGATCGTGCGGATCAGGTGCAAGTTGTTCTGAATCGATCTCCCCTTCACAGCGTAGTTCTGTTTCGGTTCAACCAACTCGTCGATAACAACCTGCAGCCGATTTAACAGGACCTTGGCCAAAATCTTCAACTCTGTGTTTAGCAGAGTTATGGGCCTGTAGTCGTCTAACTCTTCCCCTCCATGCCCGTCACCTTTCTTCAGCAATGTGATCACTCCCTTGGTCACCTGCCCTGGGATGGATCCCTGAGCAAACCATCCGTCAGAAGAGGCAGAAACATGGGCGACAGCCTCAAGTACAGTTCGTATGGCAGACCATCAAGTCCTGGCGATTTGTCACAGCTGACCTGCTTCAGCACAGTAAAGAACTCCCGCTCCGTCACCCGGCCCTCGCAACCAGCTGTTCTAGCTGCCTCGAGGCGGGGAGAGTCGGCCAAATAGTCGCTAAACTCAAGGACCGGAAGATCGGGCTGCTGCGTAAAACGCTCCTCGAAATGTTCTCGAAACCCCTCGCAGATCTCCTGAGTCGATTCCAGGGTGCGTCCATCCGGATGTTTGACTTTCGCAATGTATTTGTCCAAGCCACGCCTAGAAACCTCACGGCGCACGTCTGCATCAGAATTGACTGCTTCGTTGCCTATCTTTCTAAGCCTAGCTCTAACTACTTGGCCTTCGTAACGCTCGCTAGTCCCGCGTAGAAGGTTCTGCTTAGCTAGTTCCTGACTAACCCTATCACCCTCCCCCGTAGCCTGGGCTAGTTTCTGCTCTAGCTTCTTCTTCGTCTTGGCCTTATCTAGTGCGAGGCGCTGGGCATACTTGACGGAGAAGCTTCTGATCTTGGCTTTGAGACCTAACCACCACTTACTCCCGGTAACCGCCCCCACTAGTGCCTTTTTAATCAATTCTCTTAACTGATCTTGGAAGTCTTGTATCTCCAGAAGGGAGGTGTTTAACTTCCAGTACCCCGCTAACTTAGGCCTATTTCCTAGCTTCAGCCGGGCCATAACTAATTTATGGTCCGTCTGGCCTAGCCAAGTGAACGTGGGACAAGATAAGAAGTCTACTTCGCCTTTCCTAACTAACATCCTGTCCAAATAGGTATTTGGATAGGAGGAAACGCTATTGGTCCACGTCCACATCTCCCGCCCCGGATGCTCGAACCGAAACCTGTCGACCAGACCGCATCTAGCCATCAGATCAGCCAGGCTGGACTCGCACCTCTCCGATCCTCTAGCTCCGCCTCCTACCTTATCTATGTCGGGGTCTAAGATGGCATTCCAATCCCCCATTAGCACTATCCGCTTCCGACAATCTACAAACGCGTCAAGCTGACTGAAGAATGAGACCCTCTCACGAGCGGTGCTGGGCGCATGAACTGCAATCACCCGAAACACAGAATCTTTTACGGCAACATCGGCCACAACCAGCCTACCCACCGCATCTCTATGGACAACGTCGACCGTCGCCAACAGGGTACGTTTAACCAGCACGGAAACTCCCTTCCCCCGCAGGCTGCCATATGCTGAGAAAACCTCAAAGTCTCGGGCCAGCACCTGACAGTCCACAGAGGAAACAAAATGCGTCTCCTGAATTGCAGCAACATCCACTCCCAGGGACAAGAGGTCGTGCCGAAGGCGAGCCGCCCGGCCCGATGATCTCAAGCCCCTCGCATTCAGACTAGCCAAATTCAAAGCCATGGTACCTACCTTAAGGTGTGTTACACTCAGCTCCGAAGTGGTCAGGTTTTTCATGTCCCGACCTTCTCTCACAATGCCGCCGACATCCAAAGAGTAAGTCAATTTAAGGGCCCTATAGAGTGACGGATGGACCAACACTGGGACCCTTCCCTTGCATTGTTTTGCGAGTTCCTCAAGGGAAGGGTCATTTTTCCTAATGAGTTCAATTCCCGGACCAGCCCCTTCAGCGGCCTCCAGCATTGTCCACACGTTGGTTTTGCAGGCCTCAGGAAGACTGACGAAAGTTGTTAGCCGTGGGGCGTCCGGGAAATTAGAGGGGACATTAACGTCTTTTCCCCCTATCTGTTGGCAGTCCAGCAGAGGTTTTAAATTTTTTCTCTGCCGGTGTGGTAAGCCCATTGCCACAGACAGGGGGTCTACAAAACAAAGTTCCTCTCTCGTTTTGAGGGCGAGAGTCCCTGTTGGAGTGAGTCCGTAAGTGGGAGAATCTGAAGGGTCTCTCCCCCTCCCAGGTTCATTCTTTTCTTTCTGGGATGGCGGCTCAATTTGCATTGGTGTGGGGACGAGTGTCTGTGTGGTGTCTGGTGTTGGTGTGGTGTCTGGTGTTGGTGCGGTGTCTGGTGTTGGTGTTGGTGTTGGTGCGGTGTCTAGTATTGGTGCAGTATGTGGTATGGGGGTGGAAGTGGGTTGTGTTGTTGTTAGAGGTGGTGTATGCTCACAGGGAGTGGGGGCTGCCTTTTCTTCCCCTTTCCTTTTCTTTTTTATTCTTTTGAATGAACCGGGGAGTGGTGAGGTTGAGTTCCTCTCCCTCTCACTAGCAGATTCATCCTCAGAGGAGCAGTGTTTTCTTCGCTTGATCCCCGTCTCAATTGGTGTGGGGACCGTTGGTTGTTGCTGCTCCTCTAATTGCTGTTCCTCCGGTTGATGCTGTTGCTGTTCTGGTTGCTGCAGCCGTTTTTGTTGCTGCTGCTCCTGTTCTGGCTGTTGCTGCTGCTGCTGTTTTTGTTGTTGCCGCTGTTTTCGTGGCATTGGTTGTGGAATTGGCAGCGGCAGCTGATGTTGTTGCTGCGGCTGGTTCAACGGCTGGTTTGGCTGCTGCTGCTGTGTCTGCTGCCGTGGCTGTTGCTGTGGCTATTGTGGAAGTTGCTGTTGTTGTTGCTGCCTCGGTTGTTGGGTTGGTGGTGGGACGGTGGCAGATGGGATTGTGGGCTTCCGTTTCCGCCTCATTACCGTGATCCATTCCTCCCCCTTGGCCTCCTGCGTAGTTTTGGGTTTCCTCGGTGCTGGGGTTGGTGCTCCGGTTGCGGGAGTTGTGACAGCCTTTTTTTTTTTTTTTTTTTACACAGTGATCACCACTTATCAAGGCCCGGAAGCCACTCAGGGATAAGGGTTATTGCAAGTACATAAAGTTAGTGAGGAGATTTGCTGAAGTGTTTACTTAAGGGGGCGGTTCATTAGGAATTTGTTAACATTGGACTTGAAGACATCCAAATTGTAGTCCGGAGGGAAGCAGGCAGACGGAACAGAGTTCCACAGGCGTGCAGTTCTAAGAAAGAAGCTTTGTTCATGGAATACGCGTTTTGATTTAGGCACAGATATAGAGTGGGGGAAATTTTTCACAGTGGATTCAGCTAGACGGGTGTTTCTCGTGAAAGATTGGCGAGGGGGGACCAGAGATTGGAGTTCAGACGAGCATCTGCCATGGAAATAACGATAAAACAAAGATAGGCTCGCAACGTCTCTTCTGTGGAAGAGAGGTTGCAGGGTAGAGAAAAGGGCATCCCCCACTAAGCCACAAAGTCTATTTTGTACTCTGTCAAGGCAGGATAGGCTGTTTTTAGCCGCTCCTGCCCAGATATGGCAACAGTATTCCATCCTTGGGCGTACTTGGCTTTTATATAGATAGAGAATTGCATCCGTAGTGAGATATCTTCTGGGGCGGTAGAAGGATCCCACCATCTTTCCAGCGACCTTGGCAACAGACTTGATGTACGTGTTCCATTTCAGATCAGGAGTAAAGGTCAAACCCAGAAGCTTGTCAAAACACGGGGCCTCACCCAGACGAGAGCCATCCATCACAATTGATGCCAGATGGGGATCAGAGCATTGATGATGTAAGGATAGCAGTTTGGTTTTGGATGCATTAAAGGTAACCAGCCACATCTTCCCCCATTGAACCATGCGCTCGAGATCAGAGGAGAGAGAATCAGAGAGAACTTTGTCTACAGCCTTTGATGTGTTGCCGTAGATGGTCGTATCATCAGCATAGATGTCAACGAATGATTTAAGTATGTGTTTAGGGAGGTCATTGATGTAGATCAGGAAGAGAGTTGGGCCCAGGATTGACCCCTGAGGGACTCCAGCATTTATATTGCAGGCCTCCGATTTTTGTTCATCTACCACTACTCTTATGAGCCTATTGGAGAGAAATGATTTAATGATTGAGAAAACATTTCCAGTTATACCATAGCTGGAAATCTTGTTTGGATACTGGTGCTGGTGCTGTCTCAGAGGTTGGGACCGCCTTTAGTGTCACTTGAGTAGGAGTTGACCTTTGAGGGCAGCTCTTGGCCATGTGACCCTGCTTTTGGCAGAACCAGCAGTGCGGACGACGCCCCTCCACCACTACTGTCATAGTTGCCTCCTTAAAAGTCAGCTGTGCTGGTATCGCTTGGAAGCCTTCTTTCTTTAGCCTCATGGCCACAGTGTAGCTGCCCAAGTGCATGCCGGTTTTCGAATGCACTGGGGTTATTTTTTCCACTTCGCCAAACTGTGTGAAGAAGGATCCCAGGATTTCTGCTGATATTTGCATAGGTACATTGAATACCTGCACCCGGGTCCTTGTCCTGCCCTGGTATTTGGGCTTTAGTTTTATTCTCCCATACTTAATTTCCTGTAGGGAGAGTCTCTCCGCATCTTCCTTGGTTGGTAGGAGGATGTCCCACATGGCGTAGCTCCTCTGGTACAGGTATAGTACCGGGATGTTTAGCTTGTGTAGGAGCCCCGCCATGTCTTCCTTTTTCATTCCTAGGAGGCGGTTTTCCGGCATATCCGAGATGATGAGGGAGAGGACTCTGTCTTCGATTGCCTCCCAAGCGCCTGGCACTGGTTTAATTTCTGCCCCCTCTATGTATTGTCTGTACTTTGTCAAGTACAAGTCTCTATACTCTTGAGGGGACAGTTGCTTCTCTACAGTCTTCCCCCATGCCAACCCTCTTGTTGGTGTTGGATCTTTGGTGAGGTTGGACTGTTTTTGTTGTTCCTTTGTGGAAGGGTTGCTATTTTGAGGGGCATTTCCCTTTCCGCTTTCCGTTGGGACCGACTCTCCTTGCTCTATACTTCTTCCAGGAAATACCTCCCTTTTTGGGGAGTCGTCCTCCTGGGGAGCATTGTCCTCTTTATTGTCCTTGGGAGCTTTTGCCCCTTTTGTTTTGGGGAGGTCTAGGCTGTATGCCCCCTCGTTTTCTTGATTTGCTCCCCTTTTGGGGCAGTTGCCCTCCTGGGGAGCACTGTCTCCCTTATCGTCCTTTAGGGCTACTGCCTCTTGATTATTGTTGTCAGAGCGGGATGCCCCGTCCAACATTGTTTTTTCTCCCCTTTGTGGGGAGTCGCCCTCTTGGGGAGCACTGTCTCCCTTATCGTCCTTTGGGGCTACTGCCTCTTGATTTTTGTTGTCAGAGCGGGATGCCCCGTCCAACATTGTTTTTTCTCCCCTTTGTGGGGAGTCGCCCTCTTAGGGAGCTGCTGGTGAGTTTTCTCCCTTCTGGGGGGCGTCCTTCGGTTTAGTGTCCGGGCGGTATGCCCCGTTGCTTTTTGCTTCCCCTGTTGGGGAGTCGTCCTCTTGGGGAGCAGTTTTTCTGGTGGTAGCCCCCTGGCTGGGGGTATCTGTATTGGTTGTCCCCGGGCTGGGGGTGTCTATTTTTGAAAAAAGCTCTCTCTTCCCTGTATTAGAATTCACCAAAATGAGTGACGTGGAGTCGGCGTCCAAAGTGGGGAGCCGACTTTGGCGCCAAAGGCGGCAAGAGGGGAGATAGAACTGAGAGAGGGAGTGGGAAGTTAGTGGAGGGAAGAGAGAAAGTGTTTCCGACCCTCCCTCGCGGGAAGGTCGTAAATTATCAGCTCGGATCCCCCCGTGAGGGGGGAGAGCAGAGAAAGACAGACCAAGTGGGGGTGCGGACAGAACGCTACCCAACAAGCTCGTCAGGTGTTCCGGGCACGAGAGTGTGTCGCCAGAACAGCACTGCCTAGCGCTGTGTATGTATCAGAACAGATGGTATTTATTTGCTCCCCCACTGAGCAAATTAGGCACAAGGCCGTTTTTAATGTGAGGTAAAAACCAGCTCCCCTGAAAGGGGTCACTCTGGTTACCAAAAAATAATAATTGTCCCAGTATAGAGGGTTTCCCCTCCATTGACTGGTACAAATTATCTTAAGTGCAGTATCTGCCGGAACAGATACTACACTTTGATCTTGTCCCGAAGGCCAAGAAAAAAAAAACAAAAAAAAAACACTTTGATCTTGGCCAAAAGGCAAAGAAAAGCTTAAAAAGCTAAGAACAGCATCTATTAACAACAGACCTTTGATCTTAACCAAAAAGGCCATGCATAAAAGACAGACCGACCGACAGACGACGGAGTGACTTATAGAGTCGCTTGCATGCAACTAAAAATTGATATGATACTGATAAAAGATAAAAAAGAAGGAAAGCAAAAAAAAGGGGAGGAAAGGAAAGAGGGAAAAAAGGGGAAGAAAGGAAAAGAAAGAACAAAAGTCGAAGTTGTTTATATGTGAGAAGAAAAAAACAGATATAGCAAAGGGGGAACTCTGGAAAAAAAAATGAGGTAACTATTTCGGATTAATTAAGTATTTACGTATTTCTAATAAAAGAAAGGTGAAAAAGAAGACCGAAGTTATTTTTAAAGGTGGGGGGGGGTAAAATCTCTAAATATGTGATTTAGGTTGTTAATGTGATTAACCGTAAATTTATGATAAAGCTCCTATATGTTGTAGATTTTAAACTTTCTTTTTTAATTTATTTTTAATTTTTCTTATTGTACTTAAGTGAATTTGTAATTCACGGTTTTCATATACTATTAAGTTCAATAATAGGGCAACTTGAAAGATTTTAGAGTTTCTAAATTTACACGAAATCTCATACAAGCAGTTTTTTGTCATGCGTCTTTTGGTTGGTGTTTTTGGAGTGTAGTTGCTCCTGAATAATGTTCTGATATCATATGGGCTGCATATTTAAAAAGAAATTGGGATAGGTGTGTGGTGTGCAAACTGTGATGAGTTTTTGCATGGTGTTCTTTAGTGTTTAGTCTAGATTTTCTGGAGATGATGTCATGCTTTCTGGGTAATCATTTTAGTGGAGGGTTGTTCTTAAATTGGCTATCTCCTCTTGATATTTTTTATTATTATTGCATATTGCTTTTGCTTGATGTTGTAGGCATTGGGCGATTTCTTCCTTTATGTTATATGGGTGGTGAGAATTGAAGTTCAGGTATTGTCCCGTGAAGGTTGGTTTTCAATATACAAAATACATTGAACCCTGACTAGTGTGGGTTATTAATACATCTAGCAACGATAGTTTGTTGTTATGTTTCTTTTCCATGATGAACTGAATAGATAGGTGGACAGAGTTCACATGGTCCAGTAAAATTTGAATATCATCTGATGCAGCCAGAGTATGAATGTATCATCCACATATTTCAGCCACATTGTTGGTTTTAAGGGTTTGATCCTGCTACCAATTCCTTGAAATGCTCCATGTTGGCCAGTACTGAGAAAAATGGAGATCCCATTGCTAGACCTTCTTCCTGTTGGTATATGTCAGATCCCATCATAAAGTATGTAGTTTTTATGCAGAGTTAGAATGCAGGTCCTTCAATGTTTTTTTTTTATTATTGAATTTTCACAGAGCCACTTTGAAGTAGGGGACTACTATCGAGGACATAAGTTCCAGGGATATTATGAAGGTAGATGAGTAGCAAGATGTTTGTTCACATTACACTTGAATGCATGTCAGTACAGTTGGGAAAGCAGAATCCCGGAAGAGAGTTCCAAAGTCTAGCAGTTCTGGGGAAGAAACTATTGGAGTAGAAGCACCAGCCCAAATGTAACAACAATACTCCATACATGGGCGAATGGTGGCCTTATAAAGTACAGGATACTTTCACGTGTAAGTAATTTTCTGGCACAGTAGAGAGAGCCCACCTTTTTTGCAGCAGCCTTGGCAATGCTCTCAATGTATATATTCCAGTTCATGTTCCCTGTGAATGTTAGGCCAAGGAGTTTAAAGGAAGTACTTTCAGGTAATGTGTTTTGGCCATTGCTATTGGTGGTAGAAAAGGTTTCTTGTAATTATTGAAGGAAACAAGCTTAGTCTTGGCAGCATTGAATGTGACCATCCATTTTTGTCCCCATTCCACTACAGATTGGAGGTCATCCTCTAGTGTTTCTGCCATTTCCTTAGATATGTGTTCATTTGTTTTCCCCTCATGGTTGTTATAGAGAGTAGTGTCATCAGCAAATATACCCATCTCGGAAACAATTTTATCAGGAAGTCATTTATGAATATCAGGAATAATAAAGGTCCAAGGATAGACCCCTGAGGTACTCCCGAATTTATATCATTTTGTTTAGATGTACAACCACGAGGACAACCTGGATTCTTCTCTTACTTAAGAAGGATTTAATTACATTATGTATTCTTTCAGTGATACCATATAATGTAATTTTCCTTAGCAGACCATCGTGCCATACCCTGTCAAAAGCCTTAGATATATTGAGGGCTACCGCTCTACTCTCCTCTGCCCCCTTTTTTTCTTTTTTACTCATGTTCACCCCTTACAAAGCATATCACCACTTGGACATCAGGGGCTACTATTTGGGGCTACGTCTAGGAAAGATTAACAAGATATTTATGTTACATTTAAAATTCTACATATCAGTAAAGCCAGGGAAGCAGGCAGCAGGAAGAGAATTCCACAGTCTAGCTGTTAAAAGGAAGAAACTATTAGAATAGAAAGCTTTCTGGCATCAACAGTGAAAGAGTGAGATCTTATTGCTAAGCAAGTTTGTCAGGAATATGTACGTTGAAGGGGTACAAGTGCAACGAGTTCATCAGAACACATTCCATTAAAATATTTGTAAAATAGGCACAGAGATGCAACATTGTGGCTGGAGCTTAGTTGATAAAGTGGGACCGATTAGATTGACAACAGAGAGAGACTAGTGGTAGATGCAACAGCCCAGATGTGACAACAATACTCCATGCATGGGCGAATGGTGGCCTTGTAGAGGTACAGGACACTCTCAGGTGTGAGTAGTGTTCTAGCTCGATAGAGGGAACCCACCTTCTTTGCAGCAGTCTTTGCAATGTCCTCTATGTATTTGTTCCAGTTCATACTGCCCGCAAATGTTAAGCCAAGAAGCTTGAAGGTAGAATTCGCAGGTAGGGTGCTATAAGTGGTTGAAGAGGCGTCTTGTAATTGTTAAAGGAGAGCAGCTTAGTTTTACTAGCATTAAATGTTACCATCCATTTGGGGCCGCATTCCACTATAGTCTGGAGGTCATTTTCTAACGATTCTGACATTGTCTTAGATTTATGTACATCTGTTCTTCCCTAATACATGTTATAGAGCATTGTATCAGCAAACATACCCATCTCGGACACAATATTATCAGGGAAGTCGTTTATGAATATCAAGAATAATAATGATCCAAGGATCGGCCCCTGAGGCACTCGCGCATTAACGTTATGCTGCTTGGATATACGTCCGTCAATGACAACCTGTATACTTCTATTATCTAAGAAGGATCTAATTATATTTAGTATACGTTCGGTTATACTGTATAATTTAATTTTCATGAGCAGCTCTTTGTGCTTTTGCAAGGTGGTGAACTAGTGCTTGATTAATTAAGGTCTCAAAGATTTTAGCAAAGAGGGGGAGGAGACTAATGAGATGATAATTGAGAAGGGTTATTCTTTCACCAGAATTCTTGTACACTGGTACCACAGAGCCTGTCTTCCACCTATTAGGGAAGTAAGATTCAGCAAGGCATTTATTGTAGAGCATGGAAAGTATGGGGGCTAACTCGACTGAAAATTTCTTAATTAGTATAGCAGGGATGAGATCAGGTCCACACGCCTTTGAGATGTCCAAGTTTTTTATGATATTGCGGACATGAGAAGAATTGATTTTTACATTATCATGGCTTCAGTCTGCATAGGGAAATTTGGGAAGGAATTTTTTGTTGGTTCTAATGTGTAGTTGAAGGCAAATCGCCAGGCAAGCAGTTTCACCTTCTCCATTGCCGTGCATGCAACCTTCTGGTTGTTGTTTAGTGGAGGAATTACTGATTGCCCTTTATTCACTACATTAGTATAAATTACTGATTGCCTTTTATTATAGATTTTCCAGAAATCACGAGTTCCTATCTTTTGCGATTCAATGCGTTTTCTGATTATTTCAGTATGCTTTCTTTTGGCTGTTGCTATTTCACTCTTACAATGATTTCTAGCATCTATGAATTTTTGCCTATTTGTATTTGACTTATGACGTACGAACCAGTGGAATGCATGCTGTCTTTGTGCAATGGCAGCTGCACAATCTGCAGTGAACCATGGGGTGGGGGGCTTGCTATAATATTTCCGCGTGGGAACATGTGCTTCAATGCCCGCTTTGCACCATTCAGTTTTCTCATTCGCAAACTGTTCAGCAGGAAGAGAGAAGATATCGGTCCATGGGGCATCTCGGATGTGTTCTCTAATAGTTTCTCAGTCAGCCCTGTTGTAGTACCTTGTTGTTTTGAGCAATGGTTCCTCACCTTGAGGTTGGGATTTGAATGTGATGTCAACTGATACCACTACATACAAGTAGACTGTGCTTTGTCCAGTGAATGGTATACACATTCAAAGATTACAGTTAGGATATCTGCTGTAAAACGGGCTTGCCTAAATCCATGTTGATTGTCGGTCAGAAGTTTAGCAGTTGTAAGGTGATAGACTACAGCTTGGTTAATTATGGACTCAAATATTTCGGTGAAAATCAGTAGGAGGCTAATGGGGCAATAATTTGACAGGTCAGTTTTTTGACAGAATCCTTGAAAACTAGTACCACAGAAGCAGTTTTCTGAAGTCAGTTTTTTCCATACTACTGTTAGAGTCACATCAGTGGGAACTTTTGTGAACAGGCTCACTACATCTAAGCTCACCATCCGGTTGGGATGAATGGGAGCATCATTGATTATTTCAATGAATTGAATTCTGGACATATGAGGATTTGCCTATGATTGGGGTTATTATCTTCACTAGAAATCGACTCATGCTGAGTCTCGAGTGCTAATAATGCTATCTTTATGAATTTTAAGAAGACCTTATAGATGTTGCAGTTTGTTGTAGTAGTTTCCCTATAATTTACAGGAAGCAATAGGTGTTTGATCTTGCTGAAGTAATACCTTCCTTTCTGTTTTTAGGTCGTTTACACAGCGTTTTGGTTGATGTAGCGTCCAACCTTCTTCAGGTGTATTTTGTCGAATTCAGAAATATTTCTGTTGAACTTGAGAATTTGGATGGAATTTACTTCATGGTGTAGCATGCTCTCATTCCGTCAGCCATAACTGGATATAAGTCCTAAGTCGTAATTGTATTTTTCAGTCACCCACACTGAGAATCGAACCGTCAACATTCAGGAGAAAGTCATTTTATAATTGATTTTTCCAAGTACTCTAACTAATGCACCACAGGTCCTTGCGGATACATATGTAGAAGGTAGTAGGTTACATCAATCGAAACGTTGTGCAGATGACACTCAAGATGAAAGAAATTTTCTGATTAATCTAAACAATGCAAACATTCATACTCATCTCCAACATTCAGAACTGTACAAACTTTTAATTTTAAATATAAAAAGTTTAGATATTACATTTTTCGTTAATGCAAACAATTGTGTATATTTTTTTATTCTTTTATTCAATCTTCACCCCAAACAAGGCACACTGCCACTTTGAAGTAGGGGACTACTATTAGGGACTTAATTTGCAGGGGCATTATGAAGCGAGATGAGTAGAAAGATGTTTGTTCACATTACACCTGAACTTCTGCATTGTTAGTACAGTTGGGAAAGCAGAATCCCGGAAGGGAGTCCCAAAGACTTGCAGTTCTGGCGAAGAAACTATTGGAGTAAAAGGATTTCTTACACCTAGGGATCTCTACTGTAAAGGGATGAGACTTAGTTGCTTGTCGGGTTTGTCGGGGGTAGTTACATCGAGGAGGTACAAGTGCTTGCAGTTCGCCATAGCATTCACCATTAAAGTATTTGTAGAACAGGCAGAGGGATGCAACATTTCGTCGATGGGACAGAGGCTGCAGGCTAGATGACAGTTCAGGACCTATCAGGTTGGTGACTCTCTTATGAACTCTGTCCAGGTGTGAGAAACTAGTAGCAAATGCACCAGCCCAAATGTGACAGCAGTACTCCATACATAGGGGAATGGTGGCCTTATAGAGGTACAGGATACTTTCAGGCGTATGCAATTTTCTGGCACAGTAGAAAGAGCCCACCTTTTTTGCAGCAGCCTTGGCAATGCTCTTAATGTATATATTCCAGTTCATGTTCCATGTAAACGTTAGACCAAGGAGTTTAAAGGGAGTGCTTTCAGGCAGTGTGTTTTTGGTCATTGCTATTGGTGGTAGAAAAGGTTTCTTGTAGTTATTGAAGGAAACAAGCTTAGTCTTGGCAGCATTGAATGTGACCATCCATTTTTGTCCCCATTCCACTACAGATTGGAGGTCATCCTCTAGTGTTTCTGCCTGTTATAGAGGGTGGTGTCATCGGCAAATATAACAATCTCCGAAACAATTTTATCAGGGAGATCATTTATGAATATCAGGAATAATAAAGGTCCCAGGATAGACCCCTGGAGTATTCCCACATTTATATCATATTGTTTGGATGTACGACCGTCGAGGACAACTTGGATTTTTCTCTTACTTAAGAAGGATTTAATTACATTATGTATTCTTCCAGTGATACTATACGATCTAATTTTCCTTAGAAGACCATCGTGCCATACCCTGTCAAAAGCCTTAGATATATCTTGGGCTACCGCTCTACCCTCCCCTGTTTTGTCCAGTGAACGGTATATACGTTCAGAGACTACAGTTAAGATATCTGCTGTTGAACAGGCTTGACTGAATCCATATATTTTGTAGGTCAGGAGTTTAGCAGCTGGTAGGTGTTGGACTAGGGCTTGATTAACTAAGGACTCAAATATTTTGGCGAAAAGTGGGAGGAGGCTAATGGGGCGATGATTTAGTGGGTCAGTTCTCTCACCAGAATTCTTGAAGACTCGTACCACAGAAGCGGCCTTCCAGCAGTCGGGAAAGCAAGATTCGTTAAGGCATTTATTGTAAAGTTTGGAGAGAATTGGAGCGACCTCAGCAGAGCATTTTTTATTAGCACAGCCGGTATGAGATCTGGTCCACATGCTTTTGAGATGTCTAGTTTTTTTATGATGCCATGCACCTGAGACGGGGCGATTTTCAAATCGTCTAGTGTGGCGTCTGCCCACAAAGGAAAATCGTGGAGGGAATGGTGTGCCGGATCCAGTGTGGAGTTTGAGGCAAAACGACTGGCAAGCAGATTAACCTTGTCAGTTACCGTGCAAGCAACCTCATGATTGTTTGGTAGTGGGGGGGAATCGTTGACTGCTCATTATTTACTAAATTGTTGTAGATTTTCCAAAAATCACGGGTTCCTAATTTCTGTGCTTCAATGCGTTTCCTGGTGTAATCTGTCTTAGCTGTCGCCATTACTCTCTTACAATTATTTCTGGCTTCTATATACTTCTGTCTATTTGAACTGGACTTATTGGAATTGGATTTAAAATATTTTGATATAAACTCAATCATCAATGGCATCATTATAATTTATTTTCAAATTGGCAAAAGGATTAATGATGCTTTCAGCGTTCGCTTAAAATATATAAACATAAATTGTAATAATTTATGTGTGTGTGTGTGTGCATGTGTGTGTGTATATGTGTGTGCGTGTGTGTGCGCGTGTGTGCGCGTGTATGTGTGTGTTGTGACATAATCCTTAAATTGGATTATGTATTTTAAGAAAATTTTGAAATTAAATTTTTAGGCCCGACAAAAAATGTATCGTTTTTTTTTGTTGTTGTTTGATTGTCGCCAAAAGAAAAGAGAGAGAGAAAGAGAGGCTAAACCTATAAAGAGAGAAAGAGTATAGAAGAAAGAAAGAGAGAGGTGAGAAAGACGTTCAGTGGGTGAATAAGCAAGCGAGGTGACCGGGTCACCCAGTCAGCTACACGCTTTCTAAGCCCTGTTAGTTACTAAGCGAACAAGGAAAGAAAGAGAAGAATAAGGAAAGTACGGGAAAGAGAGAGAGAGAGAGAGAGAGAGAGAGAGAGATTTTGGTACAGGACACTCTGCCGAGCCGTTGTGCTGAGCGGACTTGGAAAAATTTCCACCCAACGACATAGAAAGGCGAACGAACCGATGTCGTCGAAACAGATAATGTCAACTCCTCCCCATCAGCAATGAAAGAAAAGATATAATGCCGGGGAGAACTCTATATCAGCAGCGAAAGGAGGTGATGTCGGCGGCGATAAACGGCGAACTTTGCAAATATATATTCGAATTATAGACTAACGAAAAGACGGATATTGAAGACCTTTATTTTAACTACCCGCCCGAAACAAAAGAAAAAAAAAAGAAAAAAGTAAAAACTGTGACTCTCTTCTCTCTACATACCTCTCTTGAACTAATATTTTTTTTTTTTTTGTATCGATATATTTCTTATCGGCATTCTCAGATAGTAGATTAAGATACCCCTTCCACATACTCGTAATTTTTTTATTTTTTTATTTTATTTAATCTCCCCCCCCCCCCATAGTTTAAATTTTCATAATAAAATTAACTTTGAAACGTTATCACTGGTGCCTTCGTTACTTTCACGCGTTGTTCGTTCAAACAAGAATGCATTGTTGGATGCTATTCTTCCAGTGACCTCATCACTTGTGGCGCCTCTACATAGCGGCAATTTGGTTTTCCTCTTTGTAGTTAAAAGAGGTCTTGAGATGAATGCATGAACGTTAAATATTCATAATATTAATTTATTCAATCATACAAATCATTGCCGAGTTAATTTGGTCACATCCTATGCTCCTAAGATCATTCAGGTTGCATTTCCTTCTCTAAGTCACATTGAAGATAAAAGCATCAGATTAGCACCAGCATACCATTGCTGACACCCACTGCCTTGACGTAATTGGTAACTATCTCAAAATGCTCCTCTTTCTCAACATGCGATTCCGCTTTCATCAAATTCCTAGGAGCGTTTATACTAATGCTAAGATATACAATGCAAAATACAAACATTCCTGATTTCAAATATCGAAATAAGATGGAGGGTAGAAAGTGGTCATAGGATTTACTTTCGGATGCTTCGTAACTTTTGCTTATTTTGTCTTGTAGTCTTCACATTTCAATCCTCACATTTCAATCCTCACATTTCAATCCTCACATTTCAAAGACGATGGTCCTGACAGGGGGGGGGGGGACTGCTATTTTATCGATCAGAATCTATGTGTCTAAAACTTATTGCTAGATACGTTTTTACTTTGAAGTAGTACTTTTATTTTTACTCTTTCTTTATTTTACTTTGAGCTCCTTACATTAAGTGGCTTCATACCATGCCTGTATCAATTTAAAGAATCTTCATTGAATTTTATCCATGATCCACCAATAAAGACTTTCTGAATTTTAATTTTTCCTCAAGAGTCCTTTTAATTTTCGTAAGAGGACATAAAAGTGGTGCAGAACTGTTCTATTTGAGGAAATAATTCTTCTAATTCTTTAGAAAAAGAGAAAAGAGATAAATAATTGGATGAAAGTAAATAAAACAATAAAAGACATTCTTGAATGCTTTTTACTACAAAATCGCTAATTTTTTTTATAAGAAAACCACAATTCACTTGCCCTGTATGTATAAACTTGTATCCAAATGAAAGCAGCTCTGCTTACGAGTTAATGTACCTTTTAAAAATAAATATTATTAGTAGTCTAACCAGACAACAGTCTGAAGCCAACCATTAAGAACATTACTTTTGCACATTCATATTTCCTACATCAGATATATGTATAGACCAGAACTTTCACACTAGAGAAGTTTATCATTCACACAGATATAATTCTTTGCTATAAATTATCATTCCTATTAAACTTTTCAATTTGTGTTAATTGTTTCACGTTTGTTTATTATAATGAAATATTTCAACACCCATGTGTTGCATATCTTATCACAACACTCAATCCACAGAAGGGGGAGAGACATACTTAGTCCTTTACAGATTGATGGGTTCACTTGCACAACTCTTCAGCATGGCTAGATGAGCAAGTGTTCCACGTTGGGATTCAAACTCGATTGTTTTGTTGACAATCGGTGATTTGAATTGCATATACAGTTTCTATTTGCAGATATAGTTTTTGTATTGAACTTTCTTTTCTATAATGCTTTATTGATCTCCTCTCTTCAATCATCCAATTAAATGCTTTGGATTCACTTCGTTTTTTATCATTTTTTATCTTTTCAGGCTTGTCTCCTGTGTTATGAAGCTACCATCCGGGTACTGAACTACATTTTGCCTAATCTTTGATGACCCATTAGGGTCTTTAGTTCATGTGAAAACAGAAGATAGAAATCTCAAAAAAGTAGGCGACTATTGCACAACATATTTCGACTGCCGATATTGCTTGTGAGAGCCAAAAGTAGAATTTATAAAGAATATATCATATTATAGATAGATCATCATAGATCTGTGTGTGAGTGTGTGTGTGTGTGTGTGTGTGTGTGTGTGTGTATGTAGGTGTTATTGCATAAAAGAGGAGAGAGTTTTGTGTTGTTGAAGCGTCGATTTGTAATCATTATCCTGATATTATATGCGCTCATCCCATGTCAATACACACCGTAACATGACTGATGGATCCTTTATCTTCAAAACTTTCAAAATGATCAGTAGGAAATGATTTGGTCATATTAACTACATAAATGGTGTATGCACTAAACACTTACTAATATAACAACCTTTGCCTTATGAATCCTTTGAATCTAATTTCTATTAAGAAATATATCTGTGTAAGCATACACTGATAAAGATTTTTTTTATTTGTAATCTTTAAAAAAACAATAAACAATTTTTAAATGATATTGTTTATTTTGGTTATTGTTAGAAATTTTCTTCAGTTAGTTATTTCTAATACTTTAAGGAAAGAAGAAACTTTTGTAACAGCAACCTCCGTTTTTTTTTGTTTTGTTTTGGGGCGAAGGCAATAAAAAATAAACAAGTTATTGCATTCAAAAAACAAATGATATTCAATTATAATTACAAATACAATAAAGAGTAATACTTATGTCAGCTTGAAGTTTAGTCGTTTCCAAAATGGTTGTTCTGAAGAATGTTCTTTTGTTGAAGAAAATTAGGTAGCAGAGGTGAGGAGAAGTGTTTTCATTCATTTCAGTACATTCTTTTTGACCTCTTCTCGTCCAAGCTTCTTTTTTTAGTGTTTATATATAGCCTTTCCTCAAGTAATAGTGGGTAATTTGCATAAAGTCACTTATGCAAATTGCCTTAAAAGGTATTGTTACGAATATTCCCAACAATTTGATACATGACATTATCATTATTATTTTTTTTTCTCCTTTGGGTGAAGAAAATTAGGTAGCAGTGGTGAGGATAAGTGTTTTCATTCACACACACACACACACACACACACATACACACACACATATTGATATATATATATATATATATATCTTTATATAGTCTGGATATATATATATATATATATATATATGTATAAATATGGATATATATATATATATGGATATATATAAACATGGATATATATATATATAGGGATGTTTATATTTATATCTATATATATATGTATATATATGAATATATATGTATATATATATATGTATGCATATATACATATATATGTATCTATATATATATGTGTATATATATACATATATATGTATCTATATATATGTGTATATACATATATATATATATGTATATATGCATATATATATATATACATATATATATATATATATGCATATATATATATACATATATATATATATGCATATATATATATATATATATATATGCATATATATACATATATATATATATATATGCATATATATATACATATATATATATGCATATATATATACATATATATATATATATATATGCATATATATATACATATATATATATATGCATATATATATACATATATATATATATATATATATATATATATATATATATATATATATATATATATGTATGTATATATTCCAAAATGGTTGTTCTGGAGAATGTTCTTCTTTTGTTGAAGAAAATTAGGTAGCAGAGGTTAGGAGAAGTGTTTTCATTCATATATATATATATATATATATATATATATATATATATATATATATATATATATATATATATATATGGATATATATATATATATATATATATATATAAATATGGATATATATATACATATATATGGATATATATAAATATGGATATATATATAAATATGGATATATACATATATAAATATGGATATATATATACATATATATGGATATATATATATAAATATGGATATATATATATATATATATATATATATATATAAAAATATGGATATATACATATATATATATATATATATATATATATATAAATATCGATGTATATATCTGCCTAAAGCCGTTTGGAACGTCCGAATAACATAGGATTGACCATGAAAGTTTATGCCTCGAGGAAAAAATAAGAATCCTGAAGTACGAACACAATAATCTCCTAAACAAACGAGATGAACTGATGGCCAGATGTAGACATAAATGTAAATTTAAAATAACCAATAACTCCAGATCCGACGAACAGATAATTCTATAATGGTAAAGACACCGAATTTAACACCACTAGATTATTTATGATAAACCCTCCCACCCCACCCCACTGGCAATTATAGTGCTGTCCGGTATATACTCGATAATAACTACTTGATGATTTGTTGTCCGAAATCTAAGTTGGGTGTACTTTTTCCCGAAGTACCTGTTTATCCAAATTACTTATAAATAAATGAGATAGCTTTAAGAAAATAATTTTTCTCTGCAGATAATACATTAGTTATTAAACTGAGTTAAGTAAAAAAAGATCAAATACTAAAACTAGACATTATTAGATTTAAGAAAAATCAACACAAAACTGTAAAATAATAATTATTTTATTTATTTCTTTATGCGTGCATGAAAGTACTTTTGTGTACGGAGTGAATAAAAGTATATATTAACCGAAACTAGATACGTCCTATCGAATTGGGGGCGCCTAATATTGCAATTTTCTACTTCTTAATCAATTAGGAAGTGAAATATTAGTGAGCAAAATTACAACGACCGCTATAATCACCAATAAAATTAATTACATGAAAATATAGAAAATATTAACTACATAAGATTCAATTTTTTTTAATTCATAGTAATATATTACAAATACAATATTTAAATAAGATAATATTTAAATGTATTATAAGACAATATTTAAATGTATTATAAGATAATATTTATTTCATACTAATTTTAACATAATAACATACAGATAGTTTTAAAACTTTGTATATAAAATTTTTTTTTATTTTTATTTTTTTATTTATCTTTTAATAGACTTACTTTTCATGACTCAATTAACTATAGGACGCGAGTATAATCTCCATTTCCTTTCCCTTATCTTTCTCAGAGATTCTAGGCTAATGTAACCATATGACAGGCAGCGGTTGATCGCTGTCTCCTCTTTTTTTCTTCCTCTCTTTTTTTCTTCTTTTTTTTCCATTACGCGCTGTTCTATTTCTTTCTCTCTATATCCGTATATTTTCTCCCCCTTCTTCCTAGGTTAGTAAACGCGTGTCAAGGCATTTACGTGTAAGAACGTACATATTTAGGTGTGTGTGTGTATGTGTGTGTGAGTGTGTGTATGTGTGTTGCGTGTGTGTGTGTGTGTGTATCTGTGGTTACATCGAGCTGCCGTTTATAAGTGTCATAATATTTTTTTTCTTTCTTTTTTTCTTTTTTTTTGTTGTTGTTTTCTTTTACAAAATCCCTCCCACCCTCTCTATAAAATGTATTAAGTGGATTGCTACTACCACCCCCTCTGGTTTTTTGAGGGTCGAGGTCCGATTTTTTCTTTCCTTCTTTCAGTATCAAAAATGTAATTGTCTGGTTTAGATGCTTGAAAATACCATAAGGTTGAAATAAATTATTGCATCGACAATTATATAATTTCCGTGTTATATTTTTATGTTATTTCTCTGTTTACCACATTGAGCTCTCATACCCGGATTTCCTCTGGAATTATTCCATTATAACACTATATATATATATATATATATATATATATATATATATATATATATATAAACATATATATATATGCATATATGGATATATACGCATATATATCCATATATATATCCATATATATATGAAAATATATATATATATTCATATATATATCCATATATATATCCATATATATTTATATACACATCTATGTATATATATACCCATTTCTCTCTCTCTCTCTCTCTCTCTCTCTATATATATATATATATATATATATATATATATATATATATATATATATATATATATGTATATCCATATATTTAGCCAGTTGAGTTTAGTTTCCTAGAAGTACATCCAATGAAACAATATGTGTCTACCAAAGAGTGCTCAAAGAGCAGGTATATGAAATTTATTTATACAAACATTGATGGCTACATATGTGCATACATGTTTCTGTAATCACCCAAGAATTATCGTCGAGAACCATGTATATATACATATATATATATATATATATATATATATATATATATATATATATATATATATATATATATATATATATAAAATGGGTTAAGAAATTCCAACGAAAGAAAGATGTATATTTAAATAAGGGAGTAGTCACCAACAATGTGTATTTTTTAACATTATTTTATTATTCCGTGTCTTGGTTTTTCATTGAGAATTATGTTTGGATCATTGTAATAATGTTTTGAAGTCATTGAAATCGTTTACGCGCGTTTCAGACGGTCTGTGATGCGTCCTCGTCAGAAATTATTTTCAAATGTCAAATAATTTCTGACGAGGACGCATCACAGACCGTCCGAAACGCGCGTAAACGATATCAATGACTTAAAAACATTATTACAATGATCCAAACATAATTCTTAATGAAAAACCAAGACACGGAATAATAAAATAATGTTAAAAAATACACATTGTTGGTGACTACTCCCTTATATACACACACATATATATATATATATATATATATATATATATATATATATATATACATATACATACATATATATATATACATATTTATGCATATATATATATATATATATATATATATATACATATACATACATATATATATATACATATTTATGCATATATATATATATATATATATATATATATATATATATATATATATATATATATATATACGACGATAATTCTTGGCCTAAAGACGCAATCCCCCAACACGGGTGATTACAGAAACATATAATTATACATATATATATATATATACATATATATATATATATATATATATGCATATATATCAATATATATATCCATATATATATATATATATATTCATATATATCCATATATATATATTCATATATCCATATATATATCCATATATATCAATATATATATCCATATATATCAATATATATATCCATATATATATATCCATATATATATATATATATCCATATATATATATCCATATATATATATCCATATCCATATAAATATATCCATATATATATACCCATATCCATATAAATATATCCATATATATATACCCATATCCATATAAATATATCCATATATATATATATCCATATCCATATAAATATATCCATATATATATACCCATATCCATATAAATATATCCATATATATATACCCATATCCATATAAATATATCCATATATATATATATCCATATCCATATAAATATATCCATATATATATATATCCATATCCATATAAATATATCCATATATATATATCCATATATATATATATATATATATATATATATATATATATATATATATATTTATCCATATATATATATCCATATATATATATATCCATATATGTATATATATCCATATATATATCCATATCCATATACATATATATATATCCATATATGTATATATATCCATATATATATATCCATATATATATATATATCCATCCATATATATATATCCATATATATATATCCATCCATATATATATATCCATATATATATCCATATATATATCCATCCCTATATATATATATATCCATCCATATATATATATATATCCATCCATATATATATATATATCCATCCATATATATATATATATCCATATATATATATATCCATCCATATATATATCCATATATATATATATCCATATATATATATCCATCCATATATATATATCCATCCATATATATATATATATATATCCATATATATATATCCATCCATATATATATATATATCCATATATATATATCCATCCATATATATATATATCCATCCATATATATATATATATCCATCCATATATATATATATCCATCCATATATATATATCCATCCATATATATATATCCATCCATATATATATATCCATCCATATATATATATCCATCCATATATATATATATATATATATATATATATATATATATATATATATATATATATATATATATATATATACTAGCTATTCCCGGACACGCGTTGCTGTTGCTCAGTTTGTTAAAATGGAACACATGTGAAAGTAGAGAAAAGTTTGATTCTTTTTTTCAAGAGAATGTACAAATTATTTTTTTAACAGATGTTAAGAAAATAAACAGAAAATACTTCCATCATTACTTATGCAAAAAAATAAATAAAATGTTTATTTAGTGTTTCAATATGCTAATAAATTACGATAAAACTTGCTGAGTATGTACTGTTTTACGTGTGTTGTAAAAATGGAAAGGAAACTTAAATTTCGCTTCGTTTTAATCTTTCTTAATTTTTTAATTGTGCCCCCCCCTTCAAACGAATATAATCAAAACAGTAACATTCAACAATTGTACTTTATGTATATAAAACACAAAATATTTATTAAAAAAAAAAATTTTTTTTTAAGTTAATAACGAAAGGGAAATAATTCCATTTTTAAACGAAAAAGGCAGTTTGGTATATCTTTTTGTTATTTTTTACATAAGTCCAGCTTACCATTCACATTGGAAATGTCGCCATTTATAGGTTGTCGGGTACGTTTACAATGAATAAACACTCCAATCTAGTAGATGTATCAGAATTTTTGTAGGAATTTTTTACACCTCCTATCACGAAATTGCGAATAAAATATAAAAATCTCGTAATTTCTCTGTTAAAAGTGGGTTGTTTATTTTCTTTATGGATTATACTTCCAAAATAAACTATTAAAGTCGTTTTAAAAGTAATAGAAATATTTTTTATGTTTTAAAAAACAGTAATGAATTTTACGAACTCAATATTTTTCAATTTTTAAACTTTAAAAATCTATCAAAATTTTTCTATTGATTCTATTTTTACGATATTTTCAGGGTCAATGTGAAATTAATCTCTTTCCAATAAACCGAATATAATATTTTAGACAAACGTTTTTTTTTTTAATTCACGCCCCCCCCCCATTTTCAAGTGTCTAGTAAAAAGTAAATAATTAATTTACACACCAAAGTTTTATATATCACAAATTGAAGAGAAAAGGTCAATAAGTAATATATTCAAATTTAAAACAAAAAAGTAGTGTTTTTTTAGAAATTTACCTGTAAAGTTCGAAGTGTAAAACCTGTTTTATTAAACCACGTTGTTTTTTTTTGTTTTTTTATGAAACCTTGGTCCTTGCTCCTTTAATTGAAAAGAAAATAGGGCTTGAATTACATTTTCCGAGTAGTTATAAGCTTGGAAAGACAGGGGGTAGAATAATTCACGCCTCCCATTTTGAAATGTCTATTAAAAAGTAAATAATTTATTCACCAAAGTGTTATATATCACAAATTGAAGAGAAAAGGTCAATAAATAATATATTCAAATTTAAAACAAAAAAAAGTAGTGTTTTTTAGAAATTTACCTGTAAAGTCCGAAGTTAAAACCTTTTTTTTTTTTTAAACATGTTTTTTTTTTGTTTTTTTTAATGAAACCCTGGTCCTTGCTCCTTTAATTGGAAAAAAAAATTAGGGCTTGAGTTACATTTTTCGAGTAGTTATAAGCTTGGAAAGACGGGGTGGAATTATTCACTATTGTTCACGAAATTTCTTACACACCTACCAATCTACCCATGTTAAGAACGGCTTTCGGAATAGACACCCTTAACCATGCCAGAATACCCGAAAAATTATAAAGTTGACATGTCGAATGTGAACGATGAGTTGGACGTAATGTAAAAATGTACCGAATTTAAAAGGGAACGAAATTCAAATTTCCGTTCCATTTTTACAACCGTAAAGCAGAGCATTCTATGCAAATTTTACCTAACTTACTGTATTAATGCTATTTTTTAAGCAAGAAAAAAAAGGTAAATATCCAGATACGCTACTACAGAACACCGACCACTCTAATTTGTTTTTTTACAGGTAATGAGGTCGCTGACAACGAATCTGATAGTCAAACTTGGGGCAAATTTACCGTTTGCATGGTATTTACCCCTGAACCCACGAACTTCTTTCCACCATTTTGCAGCTTCCGTTTATGCTACGCGCATGCACGCTGTAGCATAAACGACGGCTTCACCAAGCAAACTACGTTGGGGGGAGGGGGATTCTTTTTCCAGGACATAGAATTTTCTAATTTTCAAAAATACATTATAGCGCTTTTTGGGGGGAAAATTTAAAATTAGCTAAAAAAGAAATAAAATAAGAAAAGGAAAGCACACCAAGTTGGAGTAGGGGGGGGGTAATTTATCTGGGGGGTTTTTTGCGTTTTTTTTTTACCTGGAACATAGACTTTTCAAATTTTCCGTAAGTAACGCACCGCCATGTACCAATTAGAACACCATTTAACATTTTCCGAAGATTTTACTTTGTACATTGGGGGCGCGAGCGGGGGGGGGGATGGATGTGATGTTGGGGCGCCCCCCCAACATCACCCCCCCCCAAAAAAAAAACAAATTAGAGTGGTCGGTGTTCTGTATTAGAGTATCTGGATATTTACCAAAAAAATATTTAGGTTTGGCTATAAATTCCTAAACTCATTTCACCCTAAATAATTTAGATGACTGAAATAGGAATCTAATTGAATCTTTAATTTCCTAAATAGTATGCGAGAATTCATTTTTCTTCGAGTTATATCGAATTCATTAATACGGACTTTAGAGGCTTTTTTCGTAATGTTACTGTAAAAATTATTTTTTATTGTTACAAATTACGATGCTTTATTTATATAAAAAAGCAAAAATAAATTCTTGCGTTTTTTTATTTACTACTGAAAACCATAACTTTAGTAAAGGTATTTTTTGTTTAAACAAAATAAAACATTTTCACTAAGAGTTAAGTAAAAATAATTAGTTCATTATATTCTGCGATCATTATTTGAAAAATATTGCAATTTTCATTATAATTGGTTAATTTCCTGATTTTTGGTGAATTTTTAAGTAAAGGGAGGAGTCAAAATGTGTATACACTTTGAGCGTCGGCATTCATTTTGATAGCAAAGCTACCACGTGTGGTTAATTTAAATTAAATTTCAATCACATCGTTACATTATCAATAATCATGTGATTAAACCCATTGAAAATTTACCGATATTGTAAACACATTCTGTTTACCTTAAGCCTGTAGTGTTTTTTTAGTGATGCAATGTTGGCAATTGAGATTTAAAAACAACCGCGAGATCAGGAGAAAGAAATCTCCAGAAAATCGCTAGATTTTTAACTTTTATCGTCTGAAATTTTCAAAAATCGCTAATTCCCCCCCTAACTCCATATTTTAACTTCCTACCATAAAATATTATAAATATAGTATATTCAATTTATAAAATATTCCGTGTTTTCTCACTATATGTTTCTGGAATTATATTGAAGCAGTTAGCTCCCCAGAAGGCTTACATATTTTATCAGCTAGTTTTGCCTGTTTTTTTTTCAGAGAGGGTATTTTTTTTTGCAGGAAACAAATCATAAACTCAAACTTTTTATAATAAAAGTTAAATTGAAATATACTGCAAATTAAACATCACAATAATCGTGCAAAATTGAAATTAGAAAAATAAAAAACAAAAACACTTTGTTTTAGCATATTAAAAGTATTTAGGTTGATAGATAATTAAATTCTACTGTATTGGTATAAGTTTTATTTATTATTTATTTTTTTTTGCTGTTGTTTCTTGCTTTTTACAATTTTCGACTAAATACTTCTAAACAAAACAGAGTTGCTTAGATCGTATTTTAAACTAAACTTCGGAGGTTGGAATGCCCCCCCCACCTTAAATGTACTTGGAAAAATCGATTTTATAGCGAGATTTAAGAATGGTTAGCCGAAAAAAGGTGAAAAACAAAACAAATAATCAATAAATAATTGTTACCAAAGGCAATAAATGCTACTTTTTTTACTTACTTGAATGAGTTTATTTTATGTTTTAAAGTATTTTCAAGCGCTTTTCTTTATTTTTTAATCTAAAATTGCGGGTGTGTGGGTGCCAAATCTATCCAAATTTTCTAGAATTCCCCGCTAGATTACAAACAAAGTCTCCAGATCTAGCAGGAAACCCACTAAATTGTAACACTGGTCACGTGACAGGAAGCGGTAATAAATACTTGTCCCTAAATAAAAAAATGGCGTATCGGTACAACGAAAAACACCTATTTATCATAGAACAATAAAGTATAATGTTATAATTAAAAAGAAATATATAAAAACACACATGATATAGTAAAACTATTATACCAAAACGTGGAAGCCATCCGTCCAGTGGTTTTTTAGACTATTAATTGCGAACGAACAAACAGTTACATTTATATATATATATATATATATATATATATATATATATATATAGTAATTTATAAAATATATATGGTGATAAAGTTACACTGAATATTCTGCGTTTCATCCACTATAGGATTCGTCAGGCTTATGCGCGAATTCTGTGGTTGCTTTTTTTTTTTTTTTTTTTTTTTTTTTTTTACACAGTGATCACCACTTATCAAGGCCCGGAAGCCACTCAGGGATAAGGGTTATTGCAAGTACATCACGTTAGTGAGGAGATTTTATGAAGTGTTTAATTAGGGGGGTGGTTCATTAGGAATTTGTTAACATTAGACTTGAAGACATCCAAGTTGTAGTCCGGAGGGAAGCAGGCAGACGGAACAGAGTTCCACAGGCGTGCAGTTCTAAGAAAGAAGCTTTGCTCATGAAATCCGCGTTTTGATTTAGGCACAGATATAGAGTGGGGGAAATTTTTCACAGTGGATTCAGCTAGACGGGTGTTTTTCGTGAAAGTTTGGCGAGGGGGGACCAGGGATTGGAGTTCAGACGAGCATCTGCCATGAAAATAACGATAAAACAAGGATATGCTCGCAACGTCTCTTCTGTGGGAGAGAGGTTGCAGGGTAGAGAAAAGGGCATCCCCCACTAAACCACGAAATCTATTTTGTACTCTGTCAAGGCATGATAGGCTGTTTTTGGCAGCTCCTGCCCAGATATGGCAACAGTATTCCATCCTTGGCCGTACTTGGCTTTTATATAGATAGAGAATTGCATCAGTAGTGAGATATCTTCTGGAGCGGTAGAAGGATCCCACCATCTTTCCTGCGACCTTGGCAACAGACTTGATGTACGTGTTCCATTTCAGATCAGGAGTAAAGGTCAAACCCAAAAGCTTGTCAAAACACGGGGCCTCACCCAGACGAGAGCCATCCATCACAATTGATGCCAGCTGGGGATCAGAGCGTTGATGATGTAAGGATAGGAGTTTGGTTTTAGATGCATTAAAGGTAACTAGCCACATCTTCCCCCACTGAACCACGCGCTCGAGATCAGAGGAGAGAGAATCAGAGAGAACTTCGTCATTTACAGCCTTTGATGTGTTGCCGTAGATGGTCGTGTCATCAGCATAGATGTCAACGAATGATTTAAGTATGTGTTTAGGGAGGTCATTGATGTAGATCAGGAAGAGAGTTGGGCCGAGGATTGACCCCTGAGGGACTCCAGCATTTATATTGCAGGCCTCCGATTTTTGTCCATCTACCACTACTCTTATGAGCCTATCGGAGAGAAATGATTTAATGATTGAGAAAACATTTCCAGTTATACCGTAGCTGGAAATCTTGTGAAGTAGACCCTTATGCCATACTTTGTCAAAGGCCTTTGATATGTCAAGAGCAATTGCCCTAGAAAGGAAGCCTTTGTCAAGAGATTCACTAATCCTGTGGGATATAACCGTCAGCACATCTGCGGTAGATCTTGCAGAGCGGAAACCATATTGTGTGTCACTAAGAAGGTTGTTTCTGCTGAGGTGGTTGACTATTTCTCTATTTAATATTGATTCCAGTAACTTACTCATAACACAGAGAAGACTTATTGGTCTGTATTGAGAGGGAGATGACTTATCGCCTGAATTCTTAAATACAGGGCAAACTGATGAGGTCTTCCAGGGGGTCGGAAAGCACTTCTCCTTAAGGCAGCGCTTAAATAGTTTCGTAAGTATGGGAGCAAGTTCTGGTTGAAGCTTTTTTAACACTATAATTGGGATGCCATCAGGGCCAGTTGCTTTACTGGAATCTAGGTTTTTTATTAGCTTGGCGACCTCATGCACGGATATTTGTATATTACCTAGCTTGTTCTGTGTTATAGGAGGAAATATGGGGAGTTGATGGCCTTCGTCGCATAGGGTAGAATTAGCTGCAAAGTTCTTTGCAAATAGTTTGGCCTTGTCTGACGCTGACGAGATAACCTCTGGTCCATTGATAATGGTTGGGATAGAACGCACACTTCTGTTCAGGATCCTATTTGTTATTTGCCAAAACTGGTGGGAACCAAGCCGTTGATCAGCTACCTTGGATTTAACAGACTGGGCATATAGCTCTCTTGCATTTTTTATTACTCTTTTACAGTGGTTGCTGGCAGTCCTGAAAGCAGCTTTAGTCTCAGTGCATCTATTACGTTGGTAGTTATGGAAAAAGTGATTTCTGTGCGCGATAGCAGCAGCACATTCTGGGGAGAACCATGGCTGGCTGTTAGGTTTTTGTTGGAATTTTTTAGATGGTATGAATTGGTCTATGCCTACAATTAACCATTCGGTCAGATCTGATACTATAGAGGACACTTCCTTTTTAAACATGGAGTGCAGAGGTAAATCAGATATGAATGTACGGAAGCTATCCCAGTCAGCCATAGAGTATCGGTATACAGTACGGTGGAGGGGTACGTCTGATGGCTTCTTACATTTTGTTTTTATCTTAACTGATACGACGGAGTGGTCGGAGGATCCTAAAGGAGAATGAACGGTACATGAACATAGCTCAGGGGAAGTTGAAAGAAAAAGGTCTAAGAGGCTTGCATATTGATTGGGTGTATCGGGCACACGGGTGGGTTCGCGAACAATCTGAGTGAGGTCATAAGCAATGGCAAAATCATGACAAAACCTCCCCTCATCATCTGTCTTATTTGAATGGGTCAGCCATTCCACGTTATGGACGTTGAAGTCACCACAGATGTGGATGTTAGCCGAGGGATGTGAAGACAGTATGTGGTCTATTTTCTCAGATATGCTCTTAAAGATAGTAACTCCGCTGTTGTGGGGCCTATAGAGGGCAAATATAAATGCAGTGGTGTTAGCAAGTGCAACCCTGAAGCACATATAGGGTAAATTAGGATCTTCTCTAGAGATATCCCTGCCACATGGGAAGCCATCCTTAATGTAGGCACATATTCCATGCCCATGGCGATCTTGGGAGTCAGATTTAGCTGTTAAATTGGAGTATCCATGCATTATGAACTCATCTAGGGAAGTGGTCGGCCCTATTCCAGTTTCACATAGAAATAATATGTCCGGTTTCGTCTCCTGTAATTGGGTTTCAACCTCTGGAAGGTTGGAACGTAGACCCCTGATATTGGAGAAGGAGACCTGGTAGTAGGGGTCTACGCTGGAAGATGGGGTTCTAGGTTTAATCGAGTTAAAGTTATCTTACTGTTTTGTCGAGAATTTGGAGATGATAGTTAAAGCACATAATAACAAAATACTAAATGAAAATAATGTAAACAACAAGAAAATAAACAATAAAAAAACAATAAAAAAATTGTTTTTATATATGTTGAGGATTTTTAGTTAGCCAATCAGCTTTCTAGTATCCACCGCGCCCCTTCCTATCAGCCAATGATCATGCATTTAATCGAACAAAGGATCTGCTTTAGAACGAGGTTAGTGGTTTAAGGTAGACGTTTTCCTTTTTTTATATATATATGTACACACATACATGCACATATATACATATATATACATATATGTGTGATCGTTTATGTATATTCATGTTTATTTAATTTATTTATTTGTTTGTTTTCTATTGTTATTGTTAGTTTTAAAGCTATTTTGTATCGCTATCCTAGAGTAAGTTTTATTTTGTGAACACAGTTGTTTGCTATTTCTCGTCTACAGTTTAATAGATTTTGGGGTTCTTTAAAGTACAGGATAGCAAATTTTTCATGGAGGCATAATTTACATGGGTCGTCTAAATGTCTGCACGTGGTAGCTTGTCTCATTATTTTCCATTCGACTACCGGCGAATGTCTGCTTTCTTTGAGTTCCCAGTATTTATTCGCTAGTGTTTTTTTTATTTTTGAATGTACATTTGTGGTCATAGTATCGGGTTTTGAAATCTAAGGAAGTCATGCCTATGTAATATTTCTTGTTATTCGGGTTTTCTTTCGAAAATATTGTTGCTTGATAAACTACGCTTTTTGTTAGACATTTATTTTGGACTGGGCAAAGTCTGCGGTGTCTACAGTTGCATTTATCTTGTTCGTTATTAGTATTTTTATTTATGGTATGGTTGTTCTTGTCCGGGGTTGGTTTGTTATTATTATTATTATTATTATTATTATTATTATTAATATTATTATTATTATTATTATTTCTACTAGTGTTGGTTTTATTTTTGTCATGGTGTCTACTTTTTTATTGTTTATTTTCTTGTTGTTTACATTATTTTCATTTAGTATTTTGTTATTATGTGCTTTAACTATCATCTCCAAATTCTCGACAAAACAGTAAGATAACTTTAAGGTATTTTTACTGAAGATTTTGTGTAAGGGGTTGGTTGCGGGAAAGTGTTTTTAAATAAGATCTAGTAATTTCTTGCCAAGTTTTGTTTTTAACATTTGATTGTATAGGGTCGTATACCAATATATATATATATATATATATATATATATATATATATATATATATATATATATATGAATATATATATATATATATATATAAATATGAATATATATATATATATATGAAAATATATTTATATATATATGAATATATATTTATATATATATGAATATATATATATATATATATATATAAATATGAATATATATATATATATATGAAAATATATTTATATATATATGAATATATATTTATATATATATGAATATATATTTATATATATATGAATATATATATATATATATGAATATATATTTATAAATATGGATATATATTTATAAATATATGGATATAGATATGAAGATATATATATGTATATATATATGGATATATATATATGGGTATATATAATATATATATGGATATATATATGGATATATATACATATATATGGATATACACATGTATATATATATATATGTATATATACGGTTATACATATATATATGTATATATATGTATTTATATGGATATATATGTATAAATATGTGTATATATATATGGATATAAATATATATATGTATATATATGTATTTATATGGATATATATATATATGTGGATATATATGGATATATATAAATATGGGTATATATATATACATCTGTAAACATATATATATATTGATATATATATATGGATATATATATATTGATATATATATATATGGATAAATATATAGATATATATATATGGATATATATATGGAAATCTGTATATGGATATATATAGATATAGATATAGGTATATACGGATATATATATGGATATATATATATATGGATATATATATATACGACCATATATATGTATACATGGATATATATACATATTGATATATATATATATGGATATGGATATATATATGGATATGTATTTATATATGGATATGAATATATATATATATATATATATATATATATGGATATATGTGCATGAATATATATATATGGATATATATACATATATATATATATGGATATATATGTATCGATATATATATATATATGGATATATATATATGTATATATATATGTATGAATATATATATATATGGATATATATATACATATATATGGATATATATATGGATATATATATATACATATATATGGATATATATATATGTATATAGATATATATATACATATATATGGATATATATATATATATATATATATGGATTCATATATATACATATATATGGATATATATGTATCGATAAATATATATATGGATACATGTATACATATATATGGATATATATATATATACATGGATACATGTATACATATAAAAGGATATATATATATGGATATATATACGGATATACATATATGTATATATGAATATGTATATGGATATATATATATGTATATATACATGGATATATATATGTATGTGTATATGGATATATATATGGATATGTATATATATATATGTGTGGATATATATATGTGTATATATAGATATAAATATATATATCTATGGATATATAAATATGTATGTATATATATATGGATATATTGATATGTATATATATATATGGATATATTGATATGTATATATATATATGGATATATATATATGATATATTGATATATATATATAGATATATATATATGGATATATGCATATATATGGATATATATATATATATGGTAAAAATATATATGGATATATATATATATGGATAAATATATGTATATATATATGTATATATATATATATGGATATATATATATATAGATATATATATATATATATATATATAAATTATTGGATATGTATATATGGATATATATATATGGATATATATATATGGATATATATATATATATGGAGATATATATATATATATATATATATATATATATATGGATATATGGATATATATATGGATATATGGATATATATATGGATATATATATGGATATATACATATATATGGATATATATATATATGGATATATATATATAAATGGATACATATATATGGATATATATGGATATATATATATGGATATATATATATTGATATGTATATATATATATATATTGATATGTATATATATATATATTGATATGTATATATATATATATATATATATTGATATGTATATATATATATATTGATATGTATATATATATATATATATATATATATATATATATATATATAGATACATATATGGATATATATATGGATATATACATATATATACGTATATGGATATATATATATATATGGATATATATATATATGGATATATATATATGGATATATATATATGGATATATACATATATATACATATATGGATATATATATATGGATATATATATGGATATATATATATATGTGTGTGGATATATATATGTATATATATATGGATATATATATGTATATATATATATATGGATATATATATGGATATATACATATATATACATATATGGATATATATAGATGTTTATATATATGGATATATACATATATATGGATATATATATACATCTGTAAATATATATAGACAAAAGATTCTTAGACATCAGTTGGAGATATTCATTGATTTAAAACCACCTGAACAGTGAGATTTTTTTTTTTTTTTTTCTCTCCACTGTTCTTCCAACTGTAACCAAAATTCCCCTCTTCCCTCATTCGTTTTCTTAGTTTTTAATCTATCATTCTGACGTTTCCTCTTAGAGGGTCAGACGATAAGGCCTTAGGGAAAATTTTAATTTCACCTGCCCATTTCTTGTTTTTTTTTGTATTTAAATTAAATTATGTTTCCTCTGAAATTTCTCCTTCCATTCTACTGTACCAAAAATTTACTTGGATATATATATATATATGTGGATATATATATATGGATATATATAGTGATATATATATATATATGTCGATATATATATAGTGATATATATAGTGATATATATATGGATATATATATATATATGGGTATATATATGTATGGACATATATATATATATAGGGATATATATATCGATATATACATATGGATATATATATATATGTATATATATATTGATATATGTATATAAATATATATATATATGGATATATATATATGGATATATATATATATATATGGATATATATATGGATATATATGCATGAATATATATATGGATATATATATATATTGATATATATATGGATATATATATGGATATATATATATGGATATATATATGGAGAGAGATATATGGAGATATATATATGGTGATATATATATATATATATGGAGATATATATATATATTTATATTTATAGGGAGATATATATATATATACATATGGATATATATATGTGATATACATATATGGATATACATATATGGATATATATATATTGATATATATGGATGTATATATATATGTGGATATATATATATGGATATATATATATATATTGATATATATATATGGATATATATGGATATATATATTGATATATATATGGATATATATATGTGGATATGTATATGGATATATATATATATATATATGAATATATATATATGGATATATATATATATATGGATATATATATGGATATATATATATGGATATATATATAGATATATATATATATGGATATATATATGTGGATATATATATAGATATATATATATATGGATATATATATATGTGGATGTATATATATATATGTGGATGTATATATATATATATATATGGATATATATATAGATATATATATATGGATATATATATATATATATATAGATATATATATATGGATATATATATATATATATATATATAGATATATATATATATATATGGATATATATATATATGGATATATATATATATGGATATATATATATATGGATATATATATATATGGATATATATATGGATATATATATATGGATATATATATATGGATATATATATATATATGGATATATATTTATATATTGATATATATATATATATAGATATATATATGGATATATATATATAAATATATATATATATGGATACATGTATAGATATATATATATATGGATATATATATCTGGCTATATATATATATATATATATATATATATATATATGGATATATATACATATGGATATATAAATATATATATATATATATTGAGATATGGATATATATATGGATATATATATGGATATATATATATGGATATATTTGGATATATATATGTTTATTGATATATATATATGGATATATATATGGATATATATCTATGGATATATATATGGACATGTATATATATATATGGATCTATCTATATATATAAAAATGTAAATGTTGGTTCGTTCTAAACGAATAAAACCCTATTCCTACGTTACCAATGTATTTGAAATTTTCAGACAACCCATCTTTAGAGTCGAGGTATGTTTTTATGTTATTGAAATAAATTTACCTCGCGAATTATTAAAATATTAAATAAAATAATATATTTTTTAACCGTTACTGCGAATCTGTTCTGTTGTAAAACTGAACTTTTGGATCGATTCATTTCACAGCCACAAATTGACGAAAGATTTCATTTTCTGTTAACTCGATAAGTAAAAAAAAAACAAACTTAATCATGCAGAGAGTGATCCGTGCTGAAATAATAATGTTATTATTTAAAATGCCATTCTTAACATGGGGAAGGGAGGGTGTTTTATACCTATTCTGTACTTTAACCTTACAATTGAATAAAAACATGTCATAAAACTTTAATTAAACGTGGAAAACGATTTTAAAAAAATAGCGCGGATCACTTTCTGCATTAGCACACACACACACACACACACACACACACACACACACACACAAATAATAATCCCATATTTTAAAAATTTAAATTCATTTATGTACTTACCAATTTTTTAAATTTTATTTATGTTAAGGCTTTTCACTCATGAAACATTACGTTTTAATTGTTTATTTTATTTTCACGGCATTGTTTACATAAAAAAGTTTGTTTTAACTTTTTCTAAACTGTTTCATTTTTACAACATGCCTCAACGTATTATAAACACCCTAACCCCCCCATGTTAAAAAAACAAAAAAAAAAACGCCCTTCCATAAACCTCGAAAGCCGTTCTTAACATGGGAGAGTTAGGGTGTTTATAATATGCTGAGGCGAGTCGTAAAATTAACGAAGTTGCTATCTATTATTTATTGCAAAAATTGCTTGAAATGTATTTATTTGACAAAAAAATACATTTTGGTACTCTTTGGGAGTTGAGTTCCATGGCGACCAGTAGAAAAAAAGTAATAGTCGCTCCCTTAGTCTCCCACCTCACCCCGCACGTAACATATTTTATTTACTGACGTTGCCGTAACTAAACGATTATTTGTCACATTTAAAACATTTATTTATTTATTTATTTATTTTGAAAAAAGTTTTACTTTTTATGAATATTAAAAGAAAAATGGGTACTCATGCAGAGAGTGATCCATGCTGAAATAATAACGTTATTATTTAAAAAGCCATTCTTAACATGCGGAGGGGAGGGTGTTTTGTACCTATTCTGTACTTTAACCTTGCAATTGATTTAAAAAAAAAACACGATTTAAAAAATAGCGCGGGTCACTCTCTGCATTAGCACCGAAAAATGTTACTAAACATTTATTAATAGTTTCTCACTTTTACAAACATTTGATTTTAAATTTCTTTTTAAATGACGACTTTTATCGATTTTTTTTTAAATATCCCCCCCCCCCCAATGGTGTTTATTCCGAAATCCGTTGTTAACATGGAGAGGTTGGGAGTGTTTATTCTGAAAGCCGTTCTTAACATTTGTGGAGGTGGACCTAATGTAAAAAAATAAAAATAAATAAATAAATGTAAAAAAAACAACTAAATCCTTTACTAATAACTTCTCACTTTTACAAATATTTTTTAATTTACATGCGCGGATGAACAAATTGCTGAATAGTGCGAAAACGAAACATTTAGGTCCACCGCCACAATTTTCTTTTTTTAAATGACGACTTTTATTGATAAATAAATTTACTTCTCCGCAACTTTTATTGATAAATAAATCTACTTCTCTGCCACGGGCACTGAACCCCTCCTTTTTTTTTTAATAGTATTTTCGGGTGGGTATGCTGACAACAAATATCAGTTAAATTTTGCAAATAACTAGAGCACAACAAATAGTTCAGTAATAACTAGAGCACAACAAATAGTGCAGTAATAACTAGAGCACAACAAATAGTTCAGTAATAACTAGAGCACAACAAATAGTGCAGTAATAACTAGAGCACAACAAATAGTGCAGTAATAACTAGAGCACAACAAATAGTGCAGTAATAACTAGAGCAAAACAAATAGTGCAGTAATAACTAGAGCACAACGCATAGTGCAGTAATAACTAGAGCACAACAAATAGTGCAGTAATAACTAGAGCACAACAAATAGTGCAGTAATAACTAGAGCACAACGCATAGTGCAGTAATAACTAGAGCACAACAAATAGTTCAGTAATAACTAGAGCACAACAAATAGTTCAGTAATAACTAGAGCACAACAAATAGTGCAGTAATAACTAGAGCACAACGCATAGTGCAGTAATAACTAGAGCACAACGCATAGTGCAGTAATAACTAGAGCACAACAAATAGTGCAGTAATAACTAGAGCACAACGCATAGTGCAGTAATAACTAGAGCACAACAAATAGTGCAGTAATAACTAGAGCACAACAAATAGTGCAGTAATAACTAGAGCACAACAAATAGTGCAGTAATAACTAGAGCACAACAAATAGTGCAGTAATAACTAGAGCACAACAAATAGTGCAGTAATAACTAGAGCACAACAAATAGTGCAGTAATAACTAAAGCACAACAAATAGTGCAGTAATAACTAGAGCACAACAAATAGTGCAGTAATAACTAGAGCACAACAAATAGTGCAGTAATAACTAGAGCACAACAAATAGTGCAGTAATAACTAGAGCACAACAAATAGTGCAGTAATAACTAGAGCACAACAAATAGTTCAGTAATAACTAGAGCACAACAAATAGTGCAGTAATAACTAGAGCACAACAAATAGTGCAGTAATAACTAGAGCACAACGCATAGTGCAGTAATAACTAGAGCACAACAAATAGTGCAGTAATAACTAGAGCACAACAAATAGTGCAGTAATAACTAGAGCACAACGCATAGTGCAGTAATAACTAGAGCACAACAAATAGTGCAATAATAACTAGAGCACAACAAATAGTGCAATAATAACTAGAGCACAACAAATAGTGCAGTAATAACTAGAGCACAACAAATAGTGCAGTAATAACTAGAGCACAACAAATAGTGCAGTAATAACTAGAGCACAACAAATAGTGCAGTAATAACTAGAGCACAACAAATAGTGCAGTAATAACTAGAGCACAACACATAGTGCAGTAATAACTAGAGCACAACAAATAGTGCAGTAATAACTAGAGCACAACAAATAGTGCAGTAATAACTAGAGCACAACAAATAGTGCAGTAATAACTAGAGCACAACAAATAGTGCAGTAATAACTAGAGCACAACAAATAGTGCAGTAATAACTAGAGCACAAGAAATAGTGCAGTAATAACTAGAGCACAAGAAATAGTGCAGTAATAACTAGAGCACAACAAATAGTGCAGTAATAACTAGAGCACAACAAATAGTGCAGTAATAACTAGAGCACAACAAATAGTGCAGTAATAACTAGAGCACAACAAATAGTGCAGTAATAACTAGAGCACAACAAATAGTGCAGTAATAACTAGAGCACAACACATAGTGCAGTAATAACTAGAGCACAACACATAGTGCAGTAATAACTAGAGCACAACACATAGTGCAGTAATAACTAGAGCACAACACATAGTGCAGTAATAACTAGAGCACAACACATAGTGCAGTAATAACTAGAGCACAACAAATAGTGCAGTAATAACTAGAGCACAACGCATAGTGCAGTAATAACTAGAGCACAACAAATAGTACAGTTATAACTAGAACACAACAAATAGTGCAGTAATAACTAGAGCACAACAAATAGTGCAGTAATAACTAGAGCACAACAAATAGTGCAGTAATAACTAGAGCACAACAAATAGTGCAGTAATAACTAGAGCACAACAAATAGTGCAGTAATAACTAGAGCACAACAAATAGTGCAGTAATAACTAGAGCACAACAAATAGTGCAGTAATAACTAGAGCACAACGCATAGTGCAGTAATAACTAGAGCACAACAAATAGTGCAGTAATACCTAGAGCACAACGCATAGTGCAGTAATAACTAGAGCACAACAAATAGTGCAGTAATAACTAGAGCACAACAAATAGTGCAGTAATACCTAGAGAACAACAAATAGTGCAGTAATAACTAGAGCACAACAAATAGTGCAGTAATAACAAGAGCACAACAAATAGTGCAACAACAAATACTGCACAACAAATAGTTCAGTAATAAATAGTGCATAACAAATAGTACAACAACAAATAGTACAGTAATAAATACTGCAGTAACAAATAGTGCAACAACAAATAGTACAGTAATAAATAGTGCAGCAACAAATAGTGCAGCAACAAATAGAACAGTAAAAAATAGTGCAGTTATAATTAGAGCACAACAAATAGTGCAACAACAAATGCTGCAGCAAAAAATAGTGCAGTAATAAATAGTGCAGCAACAAATCGTGCAGTAATAACTAGAGCACAACAAATAGTGCAACAACAAATAGTACAGTAATAAATACTGCAGCAACAAATAGTGCAGTAACAAATAGTACAGTAAAAATAGTGCAGTAATAACTAGAGCACAACAAATAGTGCGACAACAAATGCTGCAGCAGAAATAGTGCAGTAATAAATAGTGCAACAACAAATACTGCAGCAACAAATAGTGCAGTAACAAATAGTGCAGTAATAACTATAGCACAACAAATAGTGCAACAACAAATACTGCAGCAACAAATAGTGCAGTAATAAATAGTGCACAACAAATAGTGCACAACAAAGTGTACAAAAAATAGTGCTGTAATAGTGTAGAAATAGTGCAACAAGATATAGTGCAACAACAAATAGTGCAATAATAAATAATGCAAAACAAATAGTGCACAACAAATAGTGCAGTTATAAATAATGCAGCAACAAATAATACAACAAATAGTGGACAACAAATAGCGCAACAATAGTGCAGTTATAAATAGTGCAGAACAAATAGTGCAGCAACAAATTGTGCAGCAACAAATTGTGCAGCAACAAATAGTGCAGTAACAAATTGTGCAGCAGCAAATAGTGCAGCAGCAAACTGTGCAGCAACAAATAGTGCAGCAACAAATAGTGCAGTAACAAATAGTGCAGCAACAAATTGTGCAGCAACAAATAGTGCCCATCTAGTCAAGTTGTTCACAATTGGTTGTGAAGCAAATATTAAAAAAATAAATAGTTTAGTAAAAATGAAATGAAGTCAACTTTCATTGATATCGAAGGCCAAATTAACGCATTGTGACAGCCTCTAAACCAAATATTTTTCTATAAAATCAGAACACTTCAGGTAAACTTCAACAACTGTTGTGATGTCATAATGCAGAGATGTATATAATCACAGTATACACACTATTTACTTGCCTCCTTATAAAAGGCAAAATAAGACAAAAGGTTCGTTTTGAATGTGGGGAAAATGCAACTCCCCAAAAAGGCACTCTGGATTCAAACAAAAATTAAAATTGCCTTAGTCTAGATATAATTTTTTTACACTGACTAAAGACAGGAAAGATGAAGTGTAGTATCAGAACAGATACTATACTTTTCTTCTAGTCAAAATGCTTGCCGATCGAAAAAATATCGTTTAAATCACATATTGTAATAAAATCTAGTATAACACATACATTTGAAGTTTATGTATTACAATATGTATGGATGTGTATGCATAAATGCGTAGCTCAGTGTGTGTGTGTGTGTGTGTGTGTGTGTGTGTGTGTGTGTGTGTGTGTGTGTGCAAGAACACAGGTGGATGCATTTGTGAATATAAATGCATCATATAGTTTAACCTTCATTTTACATGTTGGTTGGAGAGCTTTAAGAAAGTGAGTTCCAAAAGAATCTATCTCTGATCAGGTCTTTATTTATCCCTCTTCCCCTCAAATCCATTTTTATCACTTCCTATGTTTTCTTTATCAACTGAGCCTGCTACCTCAACTGTTCTACATCATCCATTCTTTTAATGTGGCCATACCATCGAAGTTTACTCTTCTGCATACATCTCCCTATGCTGTCCAGAATAAATTTTCCTCTGAGGTCATCATCGCTAAGCTTGTCATTTCGACTCACATATGCACTCATTGTTCTCATATTATTTAGTTCCATGCAACGCACGTCCTTAATCTTCACTGACCAGGTTTCACTTTCATACATTGTCGCACTGATAGACTCTTACATTATATATATATATATATATATATATATATATATATATATATATATATATATATAGAGAGAGAGAGAGAGAGAGAGAGAGAGAGAGAGAATGTTTTGTACATATGTGTATATGGGTGCATATATATATATATATATATATATATGAGTTAAATCACAGATTAGATACTCAAATGATTTATCGTCTTATTAAATACTAGCCTGGGTGCCCGGCGTTGCCCGAGTGTTTGAGGTGTGTGTTGAGCAAAAAATAAAATGTGGTAGTAGGCGGGCAGGCTCAAACTCATTCCGCGAAGGAGGAAAAGAATGTGAAAAAACGTGACGTCTTTGCTGTTGCGCCCATCGCCAAACCGGAAGTGACGAATGTTTAAATTAAGACTAGTCAATCAAAAAGAGGGGATGACTTTTGAAAATATCGGCGAAAAAAGCAACCCCTCCCTGTAGAAAAGTGATCAGTTGAGGGTTAAGGAATTAATGTTTTTAGTCAATTTTTCGATATTTGTCGTCCGAAGGGTCGAGCTACAAAATGATACCAATCTCGTGAAAATCCGTCGCCTTTGTCGAAAGTTATAGGCTTACATACATACATACATACATACATTTAAACAGACAAGAGAGATTTATATTATAGATTATAGATACAGTGAGATAATATTTTCAAGACGATCCTAGCCAAAAAGGTAAAGTTCATTAAAGTTACATTCTGTAATATATATATAAATATATTTAGAAGAATATGTTTGATGTATGTCTACAGATTTTAACTTTAATTCTTACACACACAAACTATCAATACTCATTCAGCCTTGCCTGTAGGAAAGTTTTTTTTAAGAAAAAAAAATGATTTTGATTATGTTTACAATTTTTGTCTTGAAAATAGGTTAAAAATGCTATTTATAATATGAGGTAAAGTAATAAAAAAAACTCTTAGTATTGTGGATGTTTCTTACAAACAGCAATAAAATTACAAATAGATTTAACGACTCAAAACAAATTCGAATTATTTAAAAGAAAATATTTGAAATCTTAAAAATTCCAATAAAACAATTATTTAAATATTTAAACTTTCTTTTCCTCAATACATTCTTTTATGGGATATTTTTGTTTAATCAAAGTAAATCTATTTTTAAAAATGAATTTCTCTTCTTTACATTCATTTTAACACTTATTTTATGGACCTAACCTTTAGTGAACCCAGATGAAATCGAAGGAAAATTCCAATAGTGTCTTGCAAAATCGAATCGTTTGTGAAAAATGTTTTTGCAATTTTATAACTGCTAACATATTGATTTCTATAACACAGAGACATATTAACACATGTATACATATACATACATGTGTGTGTGTGTGTATATATATATATATATATATATATATATATATATATGATGATGATGATTGCAACGTCTTGTCAGAGGAATGCCACTCCCTCAGACATTTAAAATTCATGAGCCCAAATGTCTGAGGTAGTATCTATACAAATATGATGTTACAGAGTCTTAGCTTTGTACGACAGCTAAGTCTCTCTCTCGGTTCAAAATGTTGAGATCCAGCAACAAGCAAGAGCAAGATAGCCAGCAACAAATTAAACTGCAGACCAGCTTAATGCGGGTACTGGTCTTCCGCTTTATGGTTGTTTAAATCAGAGATTTGCTTCTCCTAGAAAGGTTGCCTTCACCACGGCTTACGGGAGCCCTCTCTACCCCAATACACATATACACAAATATACACGGTGCTAGTTGGCCGTTGACCCAGAAAAAGAGTTCATTCGCCCTTTGGAAGGTCTTGTTTTTAATCCTTCAGGGAGACTAGCCACCCTCCTCACCAAACAAGTCTGGTGGGGGAACCAATTTAGTCGCCGGTGACTCGACCATGAGGCAGGTAGTACTGGGTTACATGGTACCAGTAGAATATGACATACCCTGACATGTATATATATATATATATATATATATATATATATATATATATATACATACAAGTATGAGTGCATGCATCTATAACACTATGCATGCGTTCATTTGACCGTGTTGATATCTTCTTTTGAAGGAAAGCATAAAGAAATTTATTTTTGTAAATCCAGTTTCTCATTGTCAATTTGTTCGGGGTTTTTTTTCTTCATATTTCTTTCCAAAAATTTTTTGGCTATTGCTAAGAAAGAAAAATATGGAAAAAATATAACCGTCTGAATAATTCGTTGTTATAGTTTTGTGTATAACCTTATATTTTCATACCGTGTGTAACATAGAATTTGAATATTAGAAAAATAATAAGAATAAGCAGAAGAGAGTAGAGTGGTAGCCTTAGATATAGCTAAGGCTTTTGACAGGGTATGACACATTGTCTTCTCAGGAATATCAAAGCATACGGTATCACTGGACGAATACTTAACATAATTAAATCTTTCTTAAATAAGAACTTAGATGAATATATTTGCTGATGACACCACGCTCTATAACAAGCACAAGGGGAAAACCAATGAACATATAATAAGGAAATAGCAGAAACACTAGATGAAAACGTCCAATCTGTAGTGGAATGGGGACAAAAATGGATGGTCACATTCAATGCTGCCAAGACTAAGCTTGTTTCCTTCAATAATTACAAGAAACTTTCTTAACCACTAATAGCTATGACTAAAGACACATTAGCTGAAAGTACGTTTTTCAAACTCCTCAGCTTAACGTTCACAAGGAACATGAGTTGGAATAGATACATTGAGAGCATTGCCAGGGCTGCTGTAAGGAAGGTGAGCTAGAAAGTTACTTACGCCTGAAAGTATCCTGTACCTCTATAAGGCTACAATTCATCCATGTATAGAGTATTGTTATCACATTTGGGCTGGTGCATCTGTTACTAGTCTCTTGCTCTTGGACAAGGTTCAAAAGAGAGTTGCCAACCTGATAGGTCCTGAACTGTCATCCAAATTTCAACCTCTGTCCTATCGACAAAAGGTTGCACCCCTCTGCCTGTTCTACAAGTATTTTAATGGTGAATGCTCTGAGGAACTACAAGCTAGGGAAATACATATTAATCGGCAGGTAATCAGTAATCAAACTAATCGCCACCTTTGCTGATTTATCGGTCGATTATTTACTTTTCTTTCCTATTAAATTTTAATCATTTCCATCACCCATCAGATAGCAGTTACTCTGTTAATGTGTCAAAGCTAATTTAACTTCACATTTGTCAAGTGTCTGACCACTATTATGGTTTTTTGTCTTTATTTAATAAAGTTACAAAATACATTTTCTAATTCTTAAATGAATGTAATTAAACAATTAGATAAAACAAAAGAAATTACAAACCAACTACAAATTGTAATTCTTCAAGTGAATAATTATAAGCTGATGTTCTGCACCTGCTGCTGCTGCTCTACTTCCTCTTTTATTTAAGCTACTTGCTTGTTCTGCTCTCATAGTTTTCTCAGTTGAATATTTTTAAGTAGTAATGTAGAAACATTAAACCTTTTCTATTCCTATGACTCAGCCTGTTCCTCAAAGGTTCATGCACATTATCACCTGTACTAAAGAGCCTCACACCCTCCAAGATGAACGAATCTGTTATTAAAAAATTCTGGTGCGTACGAATCATTCTGCTTCACATATATGCCACAAAACAGTCCTTTTTGATTAATGTTTACCAGATATATATACTGTTATTCTGAAAAACAGCCAAGTTCGTTTGCTTATTTTAAAATTGGTAAGCATTGATCAGAAGAGACTATTTCTGGGCATTCAACACAAAGCAGTACAATCTGCACAAATAAATCATTTGCAAACAATCATAGTACTAAATAAATCATTTGCAAACAATCATAGTACTAAATAAATCATTTGCAAACAATCATAGTACTAAATAAATCATTTGCAAACAATCATAGTACTAAATAAATCATTTGCAAACAATCATAGTACTAAATAAATCATTTGCAAACAATCATAGTACTAAATAAATCATTTGCAAACAATCATAGTACTAAATAAATCATTTGCAAACAAAACCAATACAAAAATAAAATAAAAATGTTAAAACAATAAAAAACAATAGTATTTATGCAGAGAACTTTTTGGAAACCCTTTTCTTAACATATGGAGGAGAGGATGTTTTTCTAACTAATCTGTACTTTCACCTAACAATTTAATAAACGATACAAGATAAGTGATTTGTGCCACAAGCATTGAAGAAGAACAACTGATGTTTTTTTTTCTCTATATGTGTTTGACTGGGAATGGGTTGAGGGAACCACCTCAAATGGATCAATGAGATCAGTGTCAAGCGAAGAATTTAACAGAATCGCAAAGAAACACCAATTGTATAAATAACTCTATCGTTGATAACATGCAGCTCTCACTTTTATTAAAATTAAATTGATGTTGAACATGTTCGTTTACTTAATGACATCGCCATGATAAACAAAGTGAAAAACACTACATAAAAGTATTACATTTCTTGAGGATACTATTCAAGAAGTATATAGTGTAAAGAGCTGACATTTGGATATAGCATTCTACGATATGTATTGATTAGGAATGCAACATTCCAGATCTTTTAATAGTTTTTGTGATTTTGAAATTAGTATATGTTTATGACATTTGATACTTTATTTCTGCCACCAAAATTGAACATATCAGCATTTTTATCGACTTATAATAAAGTAAGTTGAAGCGGGAATTGTTTAAAAAATAGGCATAATAATCATTATGAATAGAATTATATTGAAAGTGCATATTTACTGTCATTTTATTCAGTTTTATTTGATGATACTTTAAAAATTGTCCATCAGTGCAATTTTTCTATTATAAATGAAGCAATGTTCACTTTTCACACCTCAAAAATGAAGGGCAAAATTGAATTAGAAATAATTGTACCCTTACTTCCTACTATCTGCTTATATTAGGAGTGACGAAAGCATCTTTTGTGACATTTTTATTGGTTACTTTTTTGTCAGTTGGTTTCAAAGTTGCCATGTAGTAATTTACACATGTTTGTGCTTCTTCATCCTCAACAGGGTAGTGTATACTGCTGATCAGTGAAAAGTAGATGTAGAATCCAATTCTAAATATGTTTTTATGCCAATCTTAAAATTAATATTTGAATCATGAGTCTGGAAAGTAGACATACACAAGTTTTTATCATTTAGATAAGATGAAAATCTTATTTCCAATGGATAACTTGAATTGTTCAACAATGTTTAGAAGGATGCCACTAAAGTCAGAAATACTAGAATTAGATTGGACAACTTTCGACGAAAATAACCTCAGAGCTAAATTTGTATGCATTATCATTGAATCGGTTAATGTTCTGTAACTTGATTCTTTGGTGATTTCTTCAAATGGATTCAGTAACTGGATATTTTTTCAAAAAATCCCCATTGATATGGGGGACTTGTTGTTATGTAGGAATCTTAACAGCACACATTACAAGAGCTTTTCGTTCTTAATTTATTTTCAGCATATAATATGTTGAATTCCACCATGTTATCACATCTTGAATGAGTTTGTTTTTTCAAATTAAGCTGATCCTGTATTTCTGTTAATTTGTTAATTGCTAATAGAAAGCGATTAAAGTGAGAAACTGTATTTCTGTTAAATGATGTAATGGTTGTCTTCACAGCCTGAGTTACAATGTATGATAGTTATTCTAAATCACATTCTCTGACATTAGCAACTATATTTGTTCCTGAATCCCGCAAGAGTAAGAAAATTTTATTGAAGATTTTATACTCATCCAGAATATTGTGCAATTCTTCACTTATTATTGCACTTGTGTGCGCACGAGGGAATGGAACCACTCTAAGAACAGCTTTGCACTGTTGAAACTCATTTGAAAACCAATGACCTGTCAAACTCGAAAAAGGAGGATTATCTGTTGTAGCTGTCCAAATGTCTGTAGTTCATGAAATATTGTTAATTTCATCAAGAAACAGTTGAATTTTTGTTTTAATTTTGTAAATATATCGAAATTATTTTGCAGTGAAGTACGTTTTTGATAGAATGCTATAATTTTACAAAATTTTGCAACAAGCCTATTAAATCCAATGTCAGATGTTACAGAATATGGTTGCATATCAACAGCAATCATTTCTCTTATCAGATAATGAATCTCTTTTGACCAGTGATCATTAATATCCCTAATTTTCTTTTTGGCCAATATTGATTCTATAGTAGTTTGATGTTTCACTGGAGACCGGCAGTTGCTGTCATTTGTTCCTGGAATGTCTGTTCCTGAATATTTATTGTGTTTCCTTTCTTATTTGCAACTTTTGCGTCTTTTGAACGAACTTTTCTTAGAAAGTTTAACATATCAGTCATTGTAAAGGTTTTTGCTGATTTACCACCTTTTGATGTGATGGTTTGACATAAATTGCAAGCAGCTGCATTCTTATTCTTGGGATTGATAGCAGAAACTGCTTGCTATAATGGTTGAAAGTTGTTTATTTATAGAGAGAGAAAACCTTGAATAACAACATAGGTTTAACATTAACACAAAAACCAACTAAGAATTGTCCTAGTGACATATGGCCGAGTGGTCCTAGACATTGTATCAAAGTTTACAGATACCCAAAGGTGCTGAGTTCAAAAAAGAGAATCAGCAACTATGTCCCAGAGCCTAGCTGGAGTCCGAACATGGTACCCCCGTAATAATAATAAAGGGTTGGGTTCGAGACTCCTAACAAACGGTTCCCCAGTTCGATACAAAACACCTGATGAAGGCCGGAGGGCAAAACGGCTGAAACGTTGTGACTATAACAACCAAGATGAGGAAGTCAGTCTAACAATCTCAATAAATGAAAACACCTCATCTCAAAAATACAGACAATTACTATGTTTAAAGTTGTTGTTTTTAATATTTAGTTAATTTTTTACGTATTTAAATTACTCATGTCTAATATCTAATTAGTAATTTATCTTAATAAAATATACATCATCTAAACCACAAAATAAAAAATATGTATGCAATGGAAGCAAGAGTCCAAAAATGAGGAATGACTGATGAAGAATGCTTTATTTTTCTTTGCACATCATTGCAATTTACTGTACAATCCTTAACATGAAAACTGAAAGATGAAGTAATAATTTTCTTTGATAATGATTTGACGTAAAAATAATGTTGATTTGATAGGAAGAGAAAGGAGGGAAATTTTTCACATGCTTACATCGATTTGCCTCAAATTCAGTTGTAAAAGTTTACATGTTAACAGCACATTATTTGATAATATGCTACTCCATGGACCGCCACCTTGACGAGGTGGAGAGCCTTGTGTGTCCCAATGAACCTGAGAGCGATGCCGTCTAGAGCTTAATTCTCCTGGTAGGGCTACTCATGGCGGTAAGGTCGTGGGGGAGATTCCAGCCTAAGAGCGGTCCAAAAGACTTCAACGGCGGAGTGAGTGGATGATGGTAGCAGGTCAAGCTCCACAATAGTCACAAAGACAGAAGGCTGCAGCAAAGATGGGCCCCCAATTGTATTGGTCTCCATGCCATTGGATCCTGGTCTGGTCTTTTGCCAAGGACAGTGTGGTGGCTGTCTATGCACCAGTCATCCCACTCTAAAAGATCCCATGCACAGGCATTCCCCTGAAGGGCCCACTATTACCCCCCCCCCCAAAAAAAGAAAGTCTTATGGCGCCCAGGAGATGGTGATGGAAACAGGGCAGTGAGGCCTGGGAGCTTCAAGCCATGCGCTGGCACATAGGTGGTGAGTGTCAGATTCAGTCGCCCTGCTCTTGGGCCGAGACAGAAAGAGCATCTCAGCAGAAGCACCTACATCTGAGCAGTCCTATTTAGAATCCGCTCTGCTCACCCCACATGGAGAAGGGGCTAGAAAAGGTTCCCTAAAAATAGCCTGCCATATTTCACCCGACTGGAATACTGCACTCAGTGGGTTCACCTCTTAGCAGTCGAAAACGGAAAAAAATTAACTTTGGAGTATGGAATGTAAGGAGACTTAGGAACAGTGCATTCAGCAATTGTCCAGAAAGAAGAACTGTGATCATTGCTAGGGAGCTAAAACAGTTCAAAATCGACATCACCACCTTGTCAGAGAACCGCCTGGCAGAGGAGGGGCAACTAAAAGAAAAAGGTGGATACACTTTCTTCTGGAAAGGAAAAGCAGCTGTTGAACCCAGAACCCATGGTGTGGGGTTTGCCATCAAGAACCAACTCATTTCCCAACTTTCTGAATCTCCAGTAGGTATCAATGATCATCTCATACCTCTATGACTGAGTCTCTCAAACAACCAGATGGCCACAGTTGTGAGTGCCTATTTTTCAACTTTGGACTAATAGGATGAGGAAAAGCAACCCTTTTATGCAACCCTTGACAAGGTGCTATCAAACATTCCAAAGGAAGACAAGAATCTTCTACTCGGGGATTTCAATGCCAGGGTTGGCAGGGATCACAACTTCTGGACAGGCACTCTAGGCAGGGAGGGTGTGGGGAATGTCAATACCAACGGACTCCTCCTACTGTCTAAATGTGCAGAACATGAGCTTGTGATCACAAACACTTTATTCCATCAGAGAAACCGGCACCCCCCGGTCAAAGTGCTGGCATCTCATCGACTATGTGATTGTCAGGGCCCAAGATCGCAGAGATGTCAACATCACAAAGGCCATGTTCAGTGCAGATGAATTCTGGATTGACCACCGCCTCATCCGCTCTACCATGAACATCAAGCTGAGGTGGAGGAGGAGAACACAAAGGAAACAGCTCTGCCCCAAATTCAACATCGACAGTCTGGGAGACACAAACAGGGTGAAACAATTTGAAAACACCCTGCATGAGAAGCTCCCTGAAGAATATCCAGAGGGCATGGAGGAACACTGGAAAGCCCTTAAGACCATATTCTTGAGACCAGCAAAGACACCATTGGTTATAAGATCAGGAAACATCAAGACTGGTTCGATGACAATGACATCGAAATGCAACATCTTATTGACACCAAGAGAAAAGCCTTCTGTATGTGGCAAAATAACATCAACTGTATGGCCAAAAGGCAGGCACACTCCTAAGCAAAGGCACTCATCCAGATTAGAGTAAGAGAGCTGAAGAACAAATGGTAGATGGAGAAGGCCCTGGAAATCCAGAGGCTTGCTGACTCAGGAGACACGAGGGGTTTCTTTAACGCCACTAAAGTTGTGTATGGGCCCAGCCATCGGGCCCTAAACCCTCTCTGATCCAAGGACAGACAAACTTTGCTGAAGGACAGTGTGGGCATCGGTTGCAGATGGTAAGAACACTTTCATGAGCTCCTAAATCGAAACACCACAGTTGAGCTGGAAGCTATCAACCAGATCCCTCAGCGCCCTACCATGGAACACCTGGGTGACCCCCCAATGGAAAGGGAGGTCCAGGATGCCATCAAGAAACTGAGCAACAACAAAGTCTCTAGTCCAGATGAGATTCCTGGAGAAATCCTCAAGCAAGGCGGACCAAAACTCTATTGCCACATCAATAGCGTCCTGCGTAAAATATGGGATAAGGAGGAAATACCGGCAGAACTCAGGGATGCTTTGGTCATCACAATCTTCAAGAGGGGAGATAAAGCGGGCTGTGGAGCTTGCCCTGCTACCATCATCCACCCACTCCGTCTGTCCACAACAGGCAAAGTACTAACCTATATATTGGCCGACCGGTTGCTGTCGCTGTCAGAAAACATCCTACCAGAGTCGCAGTGTAGCTTTTGTCCTACCAGAGAAACCTCTGATATAATTTTTATAGCTCGTCAACTGCAGGAGAAATGTTGGGAGCAATGCCTTCCACTGTACATGGCGTTCATTGACCTCACAAAGGTTTTTGACTCTGTGAACAGAACAGCCCTCTGGTGTGTCCTCTCCAAGATTGGATGTCCAGACAAATACCTAAAAATCTTGACACGTCTTCATGATGACATGATGGCAGTTGTGTGGTCAGCAATGGTTACTTGGAAACATCTCCCTTCAAAGTTGACACCGGTGTCAAGCAGGGTTGCATCATTGCCCCAATCCTATTCGCAATCTACATCTCCACCATCCTTCACCTCACCAGCCAGAACCTACCTGAGGGAATCAAACTCATGTACAGGACAGATGGCGAACTCTTTAACATCAGCAAGTTTAGGGCAAAAAGCAAGGTCCTTACATAGTTCATCATCGAGCTTCAATATGCAGATGACAATGCGCTGGTTGCTCACTCAGAAGCGGACATCCAAAACATCTTGGATGCCTTTGGAAGAGGATACCGGCTCTTGGGACTTGACCGTAACATCATAAAATCCCCGATTCTACACCAACTAGCTTCTGCCACACACCCACATCCGCCCACAATCTTTGTATAAGGCAATACCTTAGAAAATGTGGATAACATTTTTCCTACCTTGGCAGTCTTCTCTCCACACGATGTATCATCGACGCAGAGATTCACCACTGCATCGGATGCACCAGTGCAGACTTTGCCAGGCTACGGAAATGGATGTTTGAGAATCGGGACATACAGAGCAGGGTAAAACTGCTTGTCTCTAAAGGAGTTGTCTTACCCACTCTTCTCTATGGACCCAACAGCTGGACCACTTACAGCAGACATCTGAAGGCTCTGGAGCAGTATCACCAGCGTTATCTCCGCAAGACCCTCAGAATTGGATGGAAGGATCGGCGAACAAACAAACAACATACCTTCCATCACCACAACCATCATCCAAAACCAGTTGCGATGGACAGGCTATGTTATGCGCATGCCTGATAACTGCCTTCCAAAGCAAATGCTCTATGGTCAGCTAAAAGAGGGAAAGCAGTCCCAAGGAGGACAGAAAAAGAGATATGACAACATAAAGACCCACCTGAAACAGTGTCACTTCAGCCTCACCAGTTGGGAGGATGCTGCTGTTCAGAGGAGCATGTGGAGCAAGATGGTCCATGAAGGCAACTCAGAAAAGGAACTCCACAGAGCTGCAGAAAACAAGAGGAAGCAAAGAAAGGAGAGATCTACTACCAACACAGCTCCTTCCACCTCTTCCCCTACCCAGACGACCACCCACACATGCCCCCACTACAATAAAGTCCGTGGGTCAAGGATCGGCCTCCACAGCCATCTGAGGACCCACAAATGACCAGACCCAATCTCACCGATGGGAGAACAATCATACTCATCATGAGTGATTGCCGATGATGATTATTTGATAATATGGTTTAGCGATGCATGTCGCTTTGATATATTTTCACTGGCAAGCAAAAGAGTGAGTTAATTCGTCTTCCTTTCCAATATAATTAATATTAGCATCATTTATGATAACAACATTTATTGATAAATCGGCATTAGAGAATCTATTAATCGACCGGTAATAGGACGATTATGAAATTGGCTGATTAATCAGTAATCAGCCAATTTCATAATTGGTACGTCCCTACTACAAGCCTTTGTACCCTCTTGATGTAAATACCCCCGACAAATCCGACAATCAAAAAAAGTAATGTAAGAAGGCCTTCTACTCTAATAGTTTCTCCCCCAGAACTGCTAAACTCAGGAAATCCCTTCCAGTTTCCTGTTTCCCCAACTGTACTGACATGCGGAAGTTCAAGTGTAATGTAAACAAACATTTTACTGCTAAACTTCCTACATAGTATTCCTGTAACTTATGTCCCCGATAGTAGCCCCTACATCAAAGCGGCACTGTGCCTTGTTTGGGGTGAAAAAAAAAAAAAATACAGTTTGATTCAATTGAATCACATAAACACCGATGGCTCAAAATTGTTTGAAATTTTTTGGTTCAAAATTTTCAAAAATCAATTTTGATCCCAAAATAATTTTAGGCAGTTTCAATCTTTTATTGAAGTTATTTATGATAGAAATTATCGTCTTCAGTTTTTATAGAAAAAATCACTACAATAAATAAATAGTTGCTACAATAAATAAAATCATCAATGAATAAGAACAAACACATAAATATTCAAAGAGTTTGCATATTAATATAATGACTTTTATTCTCAATGACAATCGATTAATTTGTTAATTTTTCTATTTCATCAACTTTAATTTCCAGTTGTTTCAATTGTTCTTTGGTTTATTTTGAACCTGAATTTCATCTTAACAATTGAGTATCGATGTTGGTTATCGCATTAGATATTTTCCTACAAACTTTTACAATTAAATAATGTACATTGTACATGAGAATAAGCACTGTTGTCCTATAGAAGTGCACACTTTATATTGAAATTGTAACTGACACCTTAATACTTCAACAAAGTAGCAATAGTTATTATTGCTATATAAATACTCCATTGACTTATTGCATGTTCTTGATATCTTCTTTTAAGCAGTCACACCTGCATCAATTAAGAACCATCTTTTGACTCATCAAGTAAATCGAGTCTCAACTGATATCCATTCCTTTACTTTAAAAATGGGTGTTTTCATGCATTTCATGATCCAATTTGGATACAAAATTTGCTCTGTTGAAAGAACTTTGCCTTGGACACTATTTTTAAAAAAAAGCATATTTATTACCACTGTCACTTAGCTTTGTAATAATGATAAGCTGAATTTGAATTAGGTGCACTTTCAGAAAATGTATTGTTATCATATGGTTATTTTAAATTTCTGGTCGAAGCTCGAAAATTAGCATTCAGTAAAGCACTTTTAAAGATTCAGTTTTTAACTAAAGAGATCATATATAGTTTTCAAATGTTTTCCATCATGTCAAGTAATACTGTATGAGTAATAATCACTTTGACGTTAAGTAGGAAAGCAAAAATTAAGTGAAAAATGCAAAAAATTGGGAGAGTAAAAATGCAAATCAAATTCACATGTTTGGACAAATTCTTTTCATTTAAATGTCTCTGTAGGAATGAAAGCAAAGTCGATTTAATTTAACCATTTCATAAAACATTGCATTTTGTATAACACTTTTAATTTTGTATGAAAAATTCACTATGGGCTTTAAAAAAATGATTCATTTAAGAAACACAGCTACCAATATCTTCCAAATCATAAAATATATATATCAGTTAAAATTTTATTCAAAATTAAATAGTTCATTTTTTGACAGATTTTTTTTTTTTTACAAGGTGGTCACCACTTATCAAGGCCTAGAAGCCACTCAGGGATAAGGGTTATTGCGTGTACAGTACGTTAGTGTTGAAATTTGATAAAGTGTCTTACTTAAGGGGGCGGTTCATCAGGAATTTGTTTATGTTGGACTTGAGGACATCCAGGTTGTAGTCAGGTGGGAAACTGTCAAACGGAACAGAGTGCCACAGGCGTGCACTTCTAAGAAACAAGCTTTGTTCATAGAATCTACATTTTGGTTTTGGCACAGATAAAGAGTGGGGAAAATTTTTGACAATGGTTTCAGCTAGATGGGTGTTTTTCGTGAAAGATTGGCGAGGGGGGACCAGAGATTGGAGCTCAGACGAGCACTTGCCATGGAAGTAACGATAAAACAAAGATAGGCTTGCAATGTCTCTCTTGTGGGAGAGAAATTGCAGGGAAGAGAAAAAGGCATTCCCCACTAAGCCACAAAGTCTATTTTGTACTCTGTCAAGGCAGGATAGGCTGTTTTTAGCATCTCCTGCCCAGATGTGGCAGCAGTACTCCATCCTTGGATGTACTTGGCTTTTATATAGATAGAGAATTGCATCAGCAGTGAGATATCTTCTGGAGCGGTAGAAGGATCCTACCATTTTTCCAGTGACTTGGCAACAGACTTGATGTACGTGTTCCATTTCAGGTCAGGAGTAAAGGTCAAGCTCAGAAGCTTATCAAAACATGGGGCTTCCCCTAGACGAGAGCCATCCATTTCAATTGATGTCAGATGGGGATCAGAGCGTTGGTGATGTAAAGATAGGAGCTTGGTTTAGATGCATTAAAAGTAACCAGCCACCCCTTCCCCCACTGTACCACGCACTCGAGATCAGAGGAGAGAGAATCAGAGAGAAATGATTTAATGATTGAGAAAACATTTCCAGTTATACTGTAACTAGAAATCTTGTGAAGTAGGCCTTTATACCATACCTTATCGAATGCTTTTGATATGTCAAGATCAATTTCCCTAGAGAGAAAGACTTTGTCAAGAGATTCACTAATCCTATGCTGTAGATCTGGCAGAACGGAAACCATATTGTATGTCACTAAGAAGGTTATTTCTGCTGAGGTGGTTGACTACTTCTCTATTTAATATGGATTCCAGCAACTTACTCATGATACACAGAAGGCTGTCTGTACTGAGAGGGAGACGACTTATCACCTGAATTCTTAAATACAGGGCATACTGATGAGGTTTTCCAGAGTGTTGGGAAGCACCTCTCTTTAAATAATTTTGTAAGTATGGGGGCAAGTTCTGGTTGAAGCTTTTTCAGCACAATGATTGGAATGCCATCAGGGCCAGTTACTTTACTGGAATCAAGATTCTTGATTAGCTGGGTATCCTCACACACAGATATTTGTATGTTGTATAGCGTGTTGTCTGTTATAGGGGGAAATACGAGGAGTTGATGGCCTTCGTCAGATAGGGTAAAATTAGCTGCAAAGTTCTTGGCAAATAGTTTGGCCTTGTCTGATGCTGACGAGATGACCTCAGGTCCATTGATAATGGTTGAGATAGAACGTACGTTTCTGTTCAGGATCCTGTTAGCTATTTGTCAGAACTGGTGGGAACCAAGCCGCTGCTCAGCTACTTTGAATTTAACGGACTGTCCATATAGCTTTCTTGCATGTTTTATTACTCTTTTACAGTGGTCGCTGGCAGTCCTGAAAACAGCTTTAGTCTCAGCACATCTATTACGTTGGTAGCTATGGAAAAAGTAATTTCTGCGCGCGATAGCAGCAGCACATTCTGGGGAGAACCGTGGCTGGCTGTTAGGTTTTTGTTGGAATTTTTTTGATGGAATGAATCAGTCTATGCCTACAATTAACAATTCAGGCAGGTATGATACTATGGAGGACACGTCCTTTTTAAACATGGAATGCAGGGGTAGATCAGATATGAATGTACGGAAGCTATCCTGTTTTGATAAAATTTAAAAAAAAAATGAATTTTTTGGCTGTTGGGTCATAAAAATAAACAAGAATTGCATCTTACATGATTCTATAATGAGAGATATTGATGGCAAAAGGCATATCTACTACAAATTTTATATACATAAATGATTCAGTACATTTGTTACAGTAGATCTTTATGCCTTTTATTGTGGATGATTTCTAAAAGTGATTTGAATGCCTCTTCTGTGGGAAAGAAATTGCGGGGAAGAGAAAAGGGCATCTCCCACTAGGCTAAAAAGTCTAGTTTGAACTCTTTAAAGGTAGGATAAGATACTTCTAGCAGCTCCTTCCCAGATGTGGACGTACTTGCCATTACATACGTAGAAAATTGCATCAGCAGTGAGATATCTACTGAAGCAGTAGAACGATCCCACTATTTTTCCTGTGACCTTGGCAATGGATTTGATGTATGCGTTCCATTTCAGATTAGGAGACCCAGAAGGTTGTCAAAACATGGAGCCTCCCCAAAACGAGAGCATTTATTTCAATTGATTCCTTAAAATTAAGCGCCCACCTCTTTCCCCATTGTACCATGTGCTCAAGATCAGAGGAGAGAAAATCAGAGAGAACTTGGTTGTTTACAGCCTCTGATGTGTTGCCATAGATGGTAATGTCATCAGCATAAATATCTGCAAATGATCTTAGGATTTGATTTGAGAGATCATTGACGTAGATTAGGAAAGAAATTGGGCCCAGGATGGACTCTTGAGGGACTCTAGCATTAATATTGTGAGCTTCTGAGTTTTGCCCATCAAACACTACTCTTATGAACCTATCAGAGAGAAAGGATTTAATAATTGAAAAGACATTTCCAGCTATACCATAGCTGGAGATCTTGTAGAGTAGAACCTATCAAAGGCCTGTGATATATTAAGAGCAATTACTACTCCATCGAGAGATTCACTAATCCTATGAGATATAACTGTTAGCACATCTGTTGTAAATCTAGCAGAACGGAAACCATATTGCATGTAGTGACAGAAGGTTAGTTTTGCTGAAGTGGTTGACTATTTCTCTACACAGATTCCAGCAATTTACTTACAATGCACAGAAGATGACTGATTACCTGAATTCTTAAATACAGGACATACTGATGAGGTTTCCCAGGCAATGCTTAAAGAGCTTTGTAAGTATGGGAGTTAGTTCTGGTTGAAGCTTTTTCAGCACTATAATTGGAATGTTACTGGAATCAAGGTTTTTGATTTGGCAACATCATGAACAGATATTTGTATGTCGCGTGTTTTCAGTTTAAATTCAATAAAGATTTGTCTTTAACTGCTTGAGTTATTAAAATTTATTTAATTTGCATATTATCATTCAAAATAAGAATAGTAGATTGGATAATATCAATAATTCAAATTATTTACTAGCATTTTTATACATTTATTGTGTGTGTGTGTGTGTTTATATATAAATGATTTCTTGAAATAAAAATAAATTTAGAAGTATTTTTTGGGTGCTTAGCAATTTGGATGTGTCTTTAGAGGCTTTATGGTCATATTTCATCATGCCTTCTATTTGTCTTGTCACACTTCCTACTTTGAAGATCACTCTGATTATGTATCATCACATGTTATCCTATGTTATCTTGTCATGTCAATTTTTACTATTCTTATCTAGATCAAACATGTATATACTTTTCTTTAAAATCAAAAACAGTAAAAATCCTTCGTAAAACAGTGTAAATGTTTTTTATATCAACCCCCAAAGTTTGTGCCATAGTTTTTCTCTTCTTATTATTCTGGCTGCATCGAAGTCATTAGCGATCAGCATGTACTGGTTGTATTCATGTGTAAAAGTAAAAAATGTAAACAAGTAAAAAAAAATAAAAAAGTAAAAAAGTAAAAAAAGTAAAAACAGTAAAAGAAAATATAAAAATAAAAAGTACAAAAGTAAAAAATAAAGAACATAAAATAAAGTAAAAAAAAGGAAAACAGTAAAAAAAGAAAAATAAATAAAAGAAAAAAGTAAAACAAGGTAAAAAAGGAATATTTAAAATTTAAAAAATTCAAGTAAAAAGTAGAATAAGCAAAAAAGTTTTAAAAAATAAAAAATAAAACGTGATAAAATAGTAAAAAAGTAAAATAAATTAAAAAAGTAAAATAAAGTATTTAAATGTAAAAAAGCGTAAAAGATTAAAAAAATAATAAGTAAAAAAGTTTTTAAAAAATAAAATAAAGTAAAATATAGTAAAAGTAAAAACATTTTCTATAATATAAAAAGTGAAAATGTGCGTTAGTGTGTGCACAATTTTTGTACGTCCGGCAAAGGTTTTTGGAGTAGGGGCGCTCGGGGGGGGGGGGTCACTAATGCTTACAATTTTTTATATACTACCTAGATTATGATATCTCCGATTTATGAAAGGAGGTCGCGTCTATCTTTTATTTGAGTGACTTTTACAGGCTGTTTTTTACTCTCTACGTGTTTGTTTGGCTTTTCCATATATAAGCAGTACTGAATCTGTGGCAAACGGAGCTCCCTGGCACTCGTGCCAGGGACGTCCAGAAAGCAATGAACTGTGATCAATGCGGGTAAAACCTGTCATATCAGACAATTGCTATTCATTTAGACACTCCCCTTTTTATGGGGAGCTGGTTTTCCCAAACATCTTGGGAGGAAACAAATACGCAGAAACTGGCTTGCAGTCAAAGTTAAGTGCATGATTTCATTCCTCTATCGCGTGATGTTTGACCTCATTAAATATACGCACCTGTCACTTAACTTTTTAATCGTTTAATTTCAACCATTCTCAATTCTGCTGCTTTCATGGCGTTGAGGTAAGTTATCATGATTTTTTCTGCCTTTGCCTCAAGGCTTCAGGTTCGAACTTACCTGCCTACCAAATTTTTTTCTTCTTTTACACCTCCAAACACCTGGGCAACGCCGAACACCCCTGCTAGTAAAAACTAAAACTAAAATGCTCTCACATAAAAACAAATATAGCAATATATTTTGAGTTTTGAGTATTTGACTTGTGTAGTGCTTTACATTTGCTTTCAAATTCTGAATGCTGCCATATCTTCTTGAACAACCCTATCTGCCTACTCGATCTAAACAATCTGCTTATCTCCTAAATATATCAACCGAAACTGGCTACATGTATGATTTTCACAGCTCATTCCATCAGCACCCTCTGGCCACCCTGATCACTATTCAATCTAGGAAAATGAAATCCATTGTCATCAACTTATTTTACTTTCTCCCCACTTTTCCTCTTTGTCAATCATTTCTTTCAGATTCTCTCGAGTCCTGGTTGTGAAAAGGGTACAGTCCATAGTATATTCTCAGTGTATCATGAAAATGTCCAATGATTAAAAATGATTTACAAAATTCAAGTGTGGCGATTTAGAAAATTCCATTCAAATTTGATCTTTTGAAGGTATTAGTCATGACGTGAAAAATTCTCTCGTTATTCTTAAGTTTATGTTAATTAAAAACATATGTATATAAACAAGAAATAAGTCTGAAATCAAATAGACAAATAGATTTAATTGTAATAAAATGAAACAAATAGAAAGGACACAAATACAAAATCCCTAATAAACATTTATTAACTATGTAAATTCAACAAACAAAATTTCAGTTTGAAAAACATTTCGAAATATTTCATCATAAAAAATACTTCATCAACAAAACAGAAAAATAGAACTTACTCTCCGTATTATGTAAGCAATGATCCTTTTTAACTGTCCGTCTGTATTTTCTTTTCAAAACATTTAATACTGACAAACTGTCCAACAGTTTCTGTGATTGTGAAGAAGACAAAACTATTTTTTTCTATTGTTTGTTTTGAAGCTCATTCCTCCTTTTTTTAAATTCTCACTAGTTTCAAAGCTGGTCTGATGAAATTAGTTTTGAAAGAGTTTCACACAACATTTTTTGACAAAACTCCTGGCTATTCTGAAGAGAAACTGTCCTTTCTGTTATCTGCAAACTGGCGATGCAGCAAAACTAAGACACAGAAAACAATCATGGCTGAACTACCATCTGTAGATTAGCTAATTCATAAATTGTTAAAAAAAAAAAAAAAAAAAAAAACGTACTGCTTATTGATAATTGGTGAAAATGATTAGAATTTGATAAATTTGTTTGATTTTCATCCTTCCAAAAGAACTTAAAACTTTCTGATTAATACAATAAAAAAAAAACTGTTACCGGTTTTGTCATCTTTTAAACGATTAAGTTGTAACTAGTGCAGCAGTATTTATAATTTCTTGTTTTTTTTTTATGAACATTAGAAATAGATTTCGATTTGGTTAACGTATTAAGTTGGTAAGAAAATAAAGTTTTGTATTATTCAAATTCCAAGATTTTAAAATAAATGCTGATTTGTTTGGAAATTTTACGAAATTTTTTTTTAATTGATTAACATGATTTGCTCATTACTTGTACTTTCGGTCGATTCATCTTTTTAGCAGTTGGTTGATTCCACTTGAGGTATTTTCTCTGAAAATAAAAAATAAAATAAATTTATATTCTATATAATAATTGCATTTACTTTTTGAACTTTATAATTCATCATTTTACCTTTAAACTTTATTACTGCTATTTACACTTTCTACAATTTTAAGATTTGTGTACTAATCTTAGAGCAAATAATTTTGTAGTTTTGTTCCTCTACATATTTGGACAATGTAGTAGCATTTCTATACTATCACTTTTGAATGTCATCATGTGATAATTATACTTACACTTAATTTTATTTTGGTCGCTCATGTGTATATTTTTCCTTCATTTTTAATATTATACCTTGCTGCTTTATATATATATATATATATATATATATATATATATATATATATATATATATATATATATAAGGGAGTCACCACTTATCAAGACCTATAGGCCACTCGAGGATGAAGGCTAATGAATGTAAGGTGGTAGCATGGTAATCGTTAATGTTATAAGTTGGATACAATTTGATTATTTAAGGGGACGGTTCAACAAGAACTTGTTTACATTAGACTTGAAGGCTACCATACTGTAGTTAGTCGGAAAGCATGTCAATGGAACAGTGTTCCACAAGCAGACAGTTCTAGGAAAGAAGCTGCATTCGTGGAATCTGCATTTAGATTTAGGCACAGTTGTTCATTAATGGCCAATTTTTTTAATTTTACGATTTCATAAATTGGTATTATTCATCTTTATTGTGTCATTTATTGCAAATTTTAAATTCAACAATAACTAAGTTTAATGTGATTTTCATTAATATTTTTAGAAAGAAAATGTTTAGTTAACATTCTAAAGAATACTTTTTGAATCTATATTTTAATTCGCTATTGAAATTCGATTGAATCAAATTATATTTTGTTTTCTGTTATTTTCATTTTATGATTATTCTTATAAAATGTTAATTACCAGAAAAAAAATTACTCTAGCATTATTATGATTATTATGATGAACAGTAATGCTGTGTAACTGCAGAAAAGTTTACAGATAATTACAATTTATTATAAGTATTAGCTTTAGTCATGCTACAGAATTCCAGTGTATATATTAGTTATCATCTATTACATTAAAAAAAAACGAATTTTATGAACTTGTTCGAAAGTGTTCATGAGGATTTATTATTATTTGATTGGATAATGCAATTAAACTAAAGTGTTTTTCTTCCATGAGTCACCATTATTAAGACTGAAAGCTACTTGAGGATAGGGGCTAATCACAGAGATAAATTGTCAGTTGAATGATGAATAATATTATGAGAGGATTAAACATAATGAACAAAAATAAAAACAAGTATCTTTTAATATTGAGTTTGAAAATGAGTATGCAGGGAAGTAATACTTCACTAATGTTTTCCATATATGAGTAATTCTTGGAAAGAAACTCTGTTTATGGAAATTGCATTTGATTTTAGGAGCAAGTACGAAGGTTTTGAAGTTATGGTAGAAAAACTATAAGGTTTAAATAAGTTTCCATATTTTTTTTGTATGGAAACTTTAATTGTTAGTACACATATAAATCTCTTGTACTCTTCAAAGTAATCTTCCCTGGATGCAGTGCACTTGTATTGTTTCAACAACTTTTGGAATGTCCCATGGAAATCCTCTTGAGTGAGCGTGTCACAGCCTCTTCAATCTCCTCAATTGTCTCACAATGGCACCTCTAAGGTTTTCCTTGAGCTTAGGGAATATCCAAAAGTCACAAATACCAAAGTGTAGAGGGTGGGGAACTGTGTTGATATCCATCTTGGTCATGACAACGTCTTTCTGATCCTCTCTGAGCACTCTTGGGACAAACTTCACGCAAATCTTCCGCATCTTTAGTTCCTCACGAATAATTTGTGTGTACACTGACATCAAACTATGCACTCATTGTCTCCATAGACACACAACTGTCCTTATCCATGAAATTCTTTATTTGGCCAATCAACTCTGATGTTCTGCCTTCTTTATTCCTCATACACCTCTCATTATCTCTCACAGACTCCCTGCCTTCCTTGAATATTTTACGCTACTCAGACTGATGCCCGATTCATGCAAGATGGTCCAAAGGCAGTCTGAAGCATTCTATATGTTTTGTGAAATTTCTCCAAGTTCAAAATAGAATTTTATTGCATATCATTCTTCTTAAGTCTCCAGATTGCATTTTTGAAATTCACCAGCTGTGACAATCAGGCTTTATTAGGGTGTATTTCAATTCCTGCTGTAGCTGTTCATTTGAACCTGAAATGATAAGATTGGTCAGTCATCTCATAAGCATTAGCATACTGAATTTTCAAGAGTCTATGGCAATTTTAAATGCCTGTACAAAAAGTCTGGAAACTTGTTGAAGGCTCCTCATAGTTTTGTTGTGAATGATTCACAAAGAACCAAAGATTGAAGTTGAGTTGTGCACCTTCCATGGAAATAATGATGGAGTAGAGAAAGACTAGCAATGTCTCTTTTAAGTAAAAGAGGTATTGCTAAGATAATCTCCTTCAATTTAGTATTTTGTCGAGGCAAGAAAAAGTAGACTGGGCTGCAAAACTCTTCAAATACTGCAACAATATTCTATTTTTGGATGAATTTTAAGGATTGAATCAGAAGTCACCTACTATCTGGAGCCATAGAATGATCCAAACATTTTAGCAAAAACTTCCATGCTATTGAGCAGTTTGCTCTGGAGGAAGTTTCATGGAAATATCGAATTCACAAGTTGATTGTATATCCTCATCATAGGAGAATTAGTGTGCCAACGTGATTATGTCATATATTAGATTTGTATATACACACACGCTAACGTACACACATGTACTCACATACACGTACGCATGGACAACGTCACTTCCCCTTTCAAAGGAAATCCACACATGTGCAAAAGACACACCAGAAACACCTATAAAAGGAAGAGACAAGCTGTTTCCAACCTTTCCTTTTCAGACCAGCTTCCTAGCTGGGCGGTCTACGGACCGACCGTGTGCCTCACACCACTTTCTACTATGTGGGAGAAAAAGCTAACAGACCGCACGTACATTTTATACACTTTCTCTCTCCATGGCCTGGATTGACTTTTTCTCATTCTCACTCTTTCTCTCTCTATTGACTAGTTGTGCCAGAGAACACCACCGCGTAGCTGACAGCTAACATGGCACACAGTTTAACTGATGTCAGCCCTCTATCCTTGGTCTTTGTCTACACGCTGGACTATCATTCTCATTTCTACTATGTTACTCACTTCTCTTCCCACGCATGAACAAACGATAGTGACCCAAACGTGAGATGAACACACATTTCCTTTTTCCTTCTATACTACCAATCCTGCAACAAACGATGGTTACACCCGCGCGGACATGAACACGTGTTATATCTAAAACATTCATTCTTTCAACAGTAAATAAACAACACGTTTATCTTATCCATCAATTGAGTTTTTGTTTCCTTCAATTCCATTCGTTTCATTATTTTTTCTTGTAGCGAGTTAGGGTATTTTATATCCTGGTCCGCAACAGATTTCAGATGAGGACTGAAATCAGTTCTAGCAGCTTAAGTTATCAAAACAAGGCGATTCTACAAAAGAAGAACGATTTATTTTGATTGAACCAAAAATAGGATCTGAGTGTTGAGAAAGGCGACAAGCTTGGTGTTAAAAACTTATTTGGCCAGATGAGATAGAGAATCAGCAAGATTTTGATCACCAATGCTCTTCAAAGTGCTGCTAGAAACAGTTGTGTTGCATATGATCTCAAAATGATTTGGGAGATAATTAATAAAAACAAAATAGGAAAAGAATTAAGCCCAGAATATATCCTTGAGGCATGCCAATATTAATATTATGTGCTTCAGAATTTAGCCCATCAGTAATTACTTTTATAGACCCATTTGAGAAGGGGATTTAATGTTTGAAAAGATATTGTTAGATATTCCATAGCTAACAAGTTTTTGAAGCAAACCTTTATACCAGACTTTTTGATATGTCAAGAATTATAGCCATTAAGATTCACTAATTATATATGATATTACAGGCAGCATATCAGCAGTTGATCTTGCAGGAAGCAATCAATATTTCTTGTCACTAAGTAGATAATTATTGCTGAGGTGACTGATGACTTCTTGTTAAGTTTATTTATCATTTATGAAGATAACTAATCTCATCAAACTGCAGTAAAGTATTAAAGTAGAATTTAAGCTAAATACAATTACTAACTATTTAATAAATGCCAATAGGTAAATATAACTTATGTTCTTCCCAACAATTCTTAATTCTATTGATTTCTGTTTTCTTCTATTTCAAACGGATTATTATTTGAACCAGTATTTAATAAAATTCCTTTCACACTAATCGTTTTGTAACTGCTGCACTTTTAAATACATTTCTTCCAAGTGTATTTTATCTCTTATTAATTTCATATTGGATCATTTTTTTATCATATAAATTTTTTTACTTTGTTTCTTAATATAAGATCCAAAAGCATCCCATCAATTTCTTAGAAGACACATTAGACAAAATGAAAAGAAAACAGACAAGAAAATATTACCTTGGAATTTCAAACACTCCCAATTTACCCTGTGCATTTTCTGTGCAGCTGCAATACATGCAATAGCACTGGAAAGAAAAAATCAAATTAAAATAAAAAATAAAATAGAAATACAAGTTGCATTTTGACATGAAATTGTTGTTCTTTTATGATTGTGAGATTAATCTATTCTGACAAATTTAACTTGAAACTATGCTTTATTCATGTAACTAAATGAAGATCCATTTCCTTAAAGCAGTTGTTGGAATAAGGCGTTTCAGTATCTCTTATTTCTCTACACCTAACATGATATCGAAAATTTTGTTAGCAGCTGAATTTAATAAAATTTTTCAGTTTCTCCTACATTACATAAGATAATCTATCATTCAGTTTTTATATGGGGTTAAAGCTGGCCCTAAGAACCCCCTTCCCCTTATGAATCGTTCTCGGTCTAATAATTGTACATAAAAAGCCATCTCTATATTTCACTTTAGGTATTACCAAGGAATATGCAACAATAAACTCCTGCAATAAAAATATGAAGAGTAATTTCTAGTAATGAAATAAAGAAGAAACTCGTGCATCATCTCAAATAAGTACCAACACATTTTCAATAGGATGAAGTCATGTGATGTATTTCAGGACGAACGACAACTATTTAACAGAATAGGAAACCAGATATATTAAACATTTACCAACTCAGTCTTCACTATGAATACAATTGAAAATTGGAACATGTGAGAAAGGTCAATTAAAGAAAAACGTCCTATGACTTTGAATTAATTGTAGCCTGAAATATAAAATATTGAAAAACTAACCGTGTTAAATTTGTGTTTCACTATTGAACAGGATTAAAACAAATTCCTCCAAAATCTCAGTTTTGTACCAATTTTGAAGATGTCAGAAAATATTTTTCTCTAGATTATTGACATAAGATTAAGACTTAATTTGGCAAAGGAAAATCGCAAAAAGATTTATTCAACTTAATTATTTTAAGTTCGAACGAAGACCACTTTGATTTCGATAAACTGACAAGATATCCTAGTATAAGAAATCACAAAGAAGTGTTTGGGAATATAATTGTGATTACAGACTGTCAGCGAAATTGTTGAGATTGATCTGAAATGGTCAAGTGATTTTTAAAAGAGGTGACACTTCACTGAATGATAAACATGTAGAAAGGAACTCATATGATATTGAACAATCGCCATTTCCCCATCATCAGGTCGCATATATGTCTACTACTACATCTGTGTGTTGTATATAGATAGAAATGCTTGGCACATCACAAGTCATTCCAGTCTGCAGTGTCAAACCAGGCACTGACATACAACAGCACAGCTAACAGGTTACCAGGAAGGACTGCTAACCTCTCACCAAACCGAGAATAAAAATATAAATTTAATCCCTTTCTTTGTATTTTTCTTGTGACCATACACTTATTTATAAGTTTTTAGTGTTTTTACTTATTTTAAAGCGTTTATTTGGTTAAAAAAGAAGTAATGTAGAGCGTTACATGAGAATAAGAAAAAAACTGTGGACATATGACACTCAAATCTTTAAATCGCTCATAAAATTAAAAAATTAAATAAAATACTGGTAGAAGCTTACCCAATAATTCTTGACCATAATTATTTATAAAATTAAAAAACTTGATTTGATTATTTGGTACTAGTGCACTTACTGATCTGTGCTGAAATAATAACGTTATTATTTAAAAAGCCATTCTTAACATGGGGAGGGGAGGGTGTTTTGTACCTATTCTGTACTTTAACCTTACAATTGAATAAAAAACATATAAAACTTTAATTAAACTTGGAAATACGATTTAAAAAATAGCACGGATCAGTAAATGCACGAGCACCGATTATTTGTGAACTGTTATCCTCATCGTCATAGTTGTTGCTGTTTCACAATTACTGATTTGATTAGCAAAATAATGTATTACTATAAAGAATAGGACAAAAATAGAATTTGTCAGCAATCTGAACTGATATAAAATCTCTATACCTGTCTTGTGTTTTACCCAATTTTAACGGTTCTAGAGTTCTGCCAAGTAAAGCAGAGACACCAGATGCAATACGATCATCCCATTTAGCATCAATATTCTTTCCATCCTGGAATACAAACAAAAGAATAAAATTTAGAAAGACTTTGAATTCAAAATTTTTCTTTAAAAAAGTCAGATTTTAATTTTCTTCACAGATATTTTAATGTAGTGACAATTAACACAAGTAAACAATAACAACCATACACAAGTGAGTGAAGGAGACACATAACTGATTCACATTATTTGAATTATTCAAACGACTATTCTTATATCGGTTGTTATTTTAACAATGCCAACTTTTAATTCAAAGAAAAACAATTATACATTAAATCTTGCAACTAAATAAACGGTTTTATTAAATTAAAACTTTAATACACATAAAAATAGATGTAATTTTACTTTTACTAAAGACAGGATTGACAATAGCGAAGTTGAAAGTTGACATTTTTGCCAGTCCTCAGATCTGGTAGCTCATCAGAGACCCAGAGTTTGAAAACTCAATGAACAAAGTGAGACTTAAAGCATGGAAGGCATTTATTCTGGCATTAAAGGACTTACTTGGCAACAATAATGTATTGATATTATTAACAACAATAAGGTATTGATATTATTAACAACAATAAGGTATTGATATTATTAACAACAATAAGGTATTGATATTATTAACAACAATAAGGGCACAAACTATGAAGAATTTGCCAACAACATGTTGACTGCTTTCAAAAAGCTATGCTGCAACACGAGCGTCAACATGTACTATTTTCACATATTGACCAGTTTGCTGAGAACCTGCGTTCGATGAGTGACATGAGCAGGGGGAAAGATTCCATCAAGATCTGAAAGAGATGGAGACCAGGTATCAGGATCTCTGGGACACAGTCATCATGGCTGACTACTGTTGGAATCTGAAGAGAGACCTCCTAGCCACTGAACACTTCGGCAGTTCAAAGAAATTTGACCAATGGTGAAGCAACATGCAATTTAAATGTACTTATCTTTATTAATGCCCACCATTCAGTTGATAGTAATCGATGGTTTTATCAGGTAATTAATATATGATGTTGGCAAAACATTTTTTCTCTTAAAACTATATGTGTTGACAAAAGTCAACTGATAATGCCACAAATATGTAATCGATTTTATCAGAAGATCTGATTCTTTTCAAATCAACTTAGCACAAAAATCTGACCTGATGGAGAGAAATGGATGGCATTTCCTGATTCAGCAAAATGCCCTCAATCAGTTGTAGGAATGTAGACAGCATTCAAAAAGTAAAAAATAATGTTGGCCAGTGTAATATTTTTCTGTTCATACACTTTCTTTTCAGTTTCTCATCAGTTCATCAATTCTCCAAAATGCTTAGTGTTTATATATATATATATATATATATATATATATTAAAATCAGTTGCTTTTAATGTTAATGTCTGCTATTGCACAAATTTTTAATTAAAAAAAAAGACAACGTTCTTCTTTGTCAAACTGTTGCGAGATTTTACGTGAACTATCCCAAACATTATAAAAAAAAGCAAGAAAACAAATCACAACTCAACACATTCACCTGTCTACCTTTATTACACAACATGTACTGCCTTTAGTATAAGCAAAATTACATTTCTTTTTATGTGTATTAAAGTTTTAATTTATTAAAACCGTTTAAGAATTGAAAATGAAAAACAAATGGTTGAATGATCTGAATTCTTCAACCATTTGTTTTTTTTTTGTCTTCAATTTTTCTCACAGTCGAGATTCATAATTTAATTTTTTAAATCTACTCTCATAAAATGTCCAACTGACGTCAACACTGCATGTATCATCAACTGAGATGCCGATATGAAAAGCGAACAATACTTTTCAATCTTAGAATTTTAGATTACTATTTGGAAAGCACATTTGCTGATTCTAACTTTTTGTAATTAAGTTTTGTTTTCACTCTCTAAAATATATATTTTATTGTGTTTTGGTTAATGTAGCCTGTGACTTTCCTAAGTTGTGTCTTGCTGGGCTTGGGAGTTTTTCTGTCGGATTCAAGGTAGGTCTATGAGGGATTTTGGGTGAAACCTTGATTTGATCCCCAGAACATGACATTCTCTTGGCTGGATGGAAGGCTGAAGTAAAATAATTAAGAGTTCCACATCAGAGTCCATATTGGTTCCTAGTTTCTGTGAGGAGTTCCCTAGTTTGGGGTTACATCTGTCAGGAAATTGTGGGAAAAGCGCTCAGAATGAAGACGGTGAATTGAAGAGTTCAAATGATAAAAATTATTACTCCTCAACTGTAAAACTTCTCCTTCTTCTTCTTCTTCTTATTATTATTATTATTCATTCTTAAAGTTAAAGATGTGAAGAAAATGATAATGTATGACAGTTTGCCTGAACAACACTGAGTCTTACAAGATAAACCATAACAGTATAAGAAAAGCCTGCTTAGAAAGCCAACAAATCACTCATAGACTCTTATAAAATAGTAAAAAAAGAAAAAAGAAAAATACATTCACAACTATCAAATTTAAAATTTACCTTAATACAATGATACCTTTATACAATATGGATTATTAATTCAGATGCTGATGTGAAAGCTGGATGAAACTTTTAAAGAACAAAACACATTTCGTTTAGATTGTTCATAATAAAGAAAGGAAAAAGAAAAGAATGAAAATAGTGTGCCTGGTCAGACTGAGTAGATATTTCTTCTGTCAAACTAACAAAGAAAGTAAAAAAAAAAAAAAAAAAAAGATGGAAATTAAATTAACGTTTCTTGCCGGGCTGTGTAGACTAAATCCTAATCAAACTGAATACATATTTAATGCAATGAATTTTAGAAAATCTAACCAGATTTTGACAAAACAAGAGAGTAAATCTTAATTCTTGCCATCGTCAATTTGTGTAAGAAAAGAAATTGAAAGAGGACAGAGGATAATAGACAATAGCACATGTGAATTATTTTTCTGTAGTTGCATATTTATCGACATGATGGCAGTAAAAATGTGTTACAATTATTTTTAAGCAGACATGCTTTGTAGTTGTCTTGCCATGTTTGCATTTTTTATGTTTTTGTACTTTTACTAGAGACAAAAGATTGTAATTATAAAAGAAAAGACTTTTGAAAAATTAACAAGAAATCTTTTTACACACCCACAAAATCAAATAGATTTTGATCATTTAAGATGTAAGTTTACAATTAAATCAAATGCTTCAAAAGAAAGTAATCTAAAGTGAGGTGAAACATAAATCTATTTATGAATGATGAGTGTAGGAAAAATATTTGAATAGTCACTTGCAATTTAAAATATTTGCAACAAACACAATTATTTTATTGGTTAATTGGCTTTTATTAGCTAGATGATGGTCCAATCGAAGTTACTGGTGTACATCTGGATCTGTACTTTACTGAAGACCGGATATATTATGTAATCAATAAAATCAATTGGAATTTCAACTTGCAATAATAAAGAATCGAATTGACATGGTAGTAAGAAACAAAAAATCAATGTGTTAGATGCATTACTATTAAGGAAAATCCAACAACTTTATCTTTTACCTATCCAGAATAAGTAAAATTAATAAACTGAACAGAAAAGTTTTTCTTCACTATTTTTTATGAAGACTAAAATCAAGATATAATGCTACTAAACCTTATGTCTAGAATCCGTATTCCTATTTTGATTAAAAGATATTGCATTCTAGAAAATATCTCAAATTTAAAGCTTAAGAAGTTTTAAGAAAAAAATTATATTCAGATAATTTTACTTAATTGATGTCTAATGACTATGGATCAAATCTGTACATTTATAAAAGTGAAATTGTCTGTGTGTCTGTCTGTATGTGTACATTTCCCTAACAAACTACTTTGTCAATTTTCAGTCTACAGACTTGAGATTTGACATAAGGGATATTGAGATTTGGAAAAATCTTTTTAATCGGTTTTTGGCCAGAAATTTGTCTGTCCAGGGGTCAAAGTTCAACGATTTGACCTTTGGAAACTCGATCAAACCCCTCTGTCAATTTTGGGTCTAAACAATTGAAATTTTAGATGTAGGTTCCTTGGACATAGATCAAACTTTTTAACTTGATTTGAGCTCAAAACATTAAATGCTAAGGGGGTCAAAATTGGGGTCAAAGTTTTTAAAAATCTGATATCTCAGCCAATTTTGGGTCTAAACATTTGAAATTTTACATAAAGTGTATTCAGACATGGGCAAACTTTTTAAATGGTTTTTGGCCGAAAATTTGGCTATCAAGGAGTCAAAGTTTAAAAGATCTGACCTTTGCGGTCTCTTACAAACTATTCAGCAAATTTTGGGTCTAAACATTTGAAATTTTACATAAAGGGTATTCAGACATGCAGCAAGATTTTTAACCAGTTTTTGGCCAAAAAAACGTTGAAAGAGTTGACCTTTGCAGATTCTACCAAATTCCTACGCCAATTTTGGGTCTAAACCAGTGGTGGCTCGTGCATGGAGCTGTGGGACTGCAGCACCCCCAAATTATTTCTACATAATATTAATGATAAAATTAAAAATAATACGTTTATTTTTTTATTATTATTATTTTATTTTTTTCTATATGTACATTATAAAATCATTAAGTTTAATGTCGGTATCTCCAAATTCATATAAAAACAAAAATAAAACTTGCTTAGAGCTGTGAAATTCACAGTTACACTTTCTTAATGAAATTCTCTTGTGCGCATGCGTGCTTTTAGACAACCGATAACGGCCGCTGGGGAACTCTCGCTTCTCGCAGTTCCGCATCTCAGACGCTCGTGAAATTCGGTGTTTGCTTAGAGTGTGCGCCTGTACTTATAAATATGATAACATTTTGTTATTGAAAAAAAAAAAGAAAAAAAAAGTGAGGCTTATTTACATTTTTTTTTTAATTATTAAAATGTGCATATAATGTGTTCTTGTACATAAAATATTGTGCTTTTTTTTTTAAATACGCACACTTTTAGCGTTGCGATTGTATTCAGTAGCAGATGGAAATATATAATATGCAGAACCTGTTTTGCTTTTTCTTTCTTGTTTATTTTTTAAGTATTCGGGGATTTAGCACTGATGCTAACACGCGACTAAGGGTAAAAATCAAATATACAATAAATAAATCTTACCATAAAAATAAAATTACTTTTCGATCTACCTGCCTTTTTGTTTGTTTGTTTTAAGTAGTTTTAAATGCTATTTATTTTGAAACAACTAAACTTTACAAAAAAAATTTAAAAAAAAACTGTTTACATTTTTTCCTAGAAGCAAACAAGCGAAGAAACAGTTTATGTTGAAAATACATTTTAGTTAGAAATCTTTTTAACTTGTATGTTTTAGAAATAAAAAAATTAGCATTTATTTGCCTCCAACGAGGACAATGTTAGAAGTTTTACACTTTGAAAAATGTTTTGTTTTTTTTGCACAAGGCTTTTTTAAATTAAAATGTGTTTTTAAGTAAAGAAACAGTTTTTATAATTATGCATTTTTAAACTTTACATTGAATTTATTAGTAGATGGGGCAGATAATACGCATTAAAAAAAGTAATTAGAAATCCTTCTGGACTGAGACAATTTTAATTTTTTGTTTTCTTTGGGGAGGAAGCTACATTAAAAAATCGATGTTTTATAATGCTTATATATGACACCCTATTTTCTTATAATAAATCTCCACTTTATGTCGATCTTTACCGGCATGGGAAGGTCAGCAAATAGCCAAGTTTGTTTGTTCTTTTTATATAAAAAGCAAGTTGTTAAAAGATTTGTAAAAATTTTGTATCTTTAAATATTTTTGTTTGTTTGCTTACTATATAAAAATGTAAACTTTTTTTATTTTGTATTATATTTACAAATACGTTTTGTTATAAATACATTTTTAAAAATAAATTTTGTAAATAAAACTTATTAAATAAAACGCTATTTTCAAAAAGTAAACTCCTAAATTAACCCTCGTAGGGAGGCAAGTAAATTTCAGTGTTTCTTTTTTGTTTTTATATAAAAAATAAGTTATTAAAAAATTGAAAATAAAATGTATTTTTAAAAATGTTTTTTGTTTGTTTACAAAAAGACAAACAAACAAAAACGCAAACTTTAATTTAATCTGAAAAGTTTAAAAGGAATAAATGTATATATTATTTTTATTATTCTGTAAAGTGTACACAATTTAAAAAATATTTTTAATAAAAAGTTTTTGCGTATTATCCATTTCTGATTGATTTGTTTATTATTTGATTAAATATTTACTTATATATTCGAATTTCTTTTACACGATATTAAAACAATACGTAAAATTTTTGAAGCAGCAGCACCCCCACTAATCTCAGGCACAAGCCGCCACTGGTTTAAACACTTGAAATTTTAGATATAGGTTACCTGGATATGAGTCAAACTTTTTAATATATATATATATATATATATATATATATATGATTGTTAAGCTGGATTAAATCCGACGATATAAAAATAGAATGGATGTGGAAGGACCTGAATACTCAACATTTCGCCCAATTTATGCCCATCCCTCTTGAAAAAGCCTGCATAAATCGGGCGAAAATTTGAATATTCAGGTCCTTCCACCTCCATTCTATTTTCATATATATATATGCACATAAAGTTATAAACAGTACATAGGTCCCCAGCAAAGTTGGGCTTAACTGCTAGTTCAATACAAATATGAAATATTTAAATTTTCAAATATGTTTTGCCCCTATTACACCTCTTAAAACAATTTAAATATTCCAAAGAAACTGAAATTTTGTGAATATTTATTAATTTATGTCTAAAAGTTCATAAAAATCGAAGGTATGTAAATTTTCAAAAAATTCTCGCATCATAAAATTAAATTAAACTAAATATAGGTCATATTTAGACTCCTTACACCTAGGAATTATTTATTAAAAAATTTATAATGATCAGTTATTTTAAGGCTGAATCCTTAGCATATAAATATGTAAATACACAAATATATCTTAATTCATGTGGATAGATATATATAGAACTTTCTGTATACGTTTCAAATATGTAAATACACATTTTTTTTCCTTGGTCTATTTTTGTAGTCCTTTCACCATTCTCTTTATGAGAATTTTAGTTTATCGCATGCTTACTTTCCCTTCATGCATACTACATCTATCTAAGCATTGTAAATAATACAAGCTACCCTCCCCCTTCAATTACTTATTAATATAGAAAAAACTACATAAATGCGTAGGAGGAATTAAAGAGATAAGAAAATTCAGACGGTTTCAGTTATTTTCTGTATCTTCTTATTTTTGCTTATCTCTCATTTACACCTGGGTGGTCAAATCCCTTTTTTTAAGAATATTTATGTTGGAATCTTGATAGCTTATGTTCTTTTCTCAGTTTTCTAAACTATGAAAAGTGAAAAATTCCCAAACCAATGTAAAAATCCAGAATCCATATAAAATAAAAGCAGAAAAGTTAAACATATAAATTGGAAAGTTATGTTTTTTTTATCAAACGAATTTGTGTTTTGAAAGCAAGTCTTCTATCTCTGTCAACATATTGGATAAGATCAACAACAGATGTTTCAGCAGTGAAGAACTGAGATTTCATAGCAGAAAAAGCCGATAACCATTATCTGCCTAAAGTTTTTATGTTTTCATTTTCCTTTTAATAATAATGTTTTTTGATTTTTCCTTTGACTCTCCTTGCTCGTTTCAATCCACACATATGCATGGTGTTATAAGACAAACGATTCCTAAATAAGGGATTTTCATAACTCCCACAAGTTGAGGAAAATATTTTAACAATCATCTAAAAAAGATCTTACATGACTAGAAAACCTCTAACATGTCTGAGAACTTCCAAAGCTTTACCAGCCCCCAAATATAACTCTCCACCCTTCCTCAGCTAGCCTAATTGCAACCTCATGCATAATGTGTGGGGTGCAGTCAAGAAAAACATTAACTTTATCGCCTGTAACACCAAAGATGAACTGATTACCAGAGTCAATTGGTGAGCATCTCTCAAACAACATCATGAAGCCCACATGCTCCAGATTCAGCCGTGATGAAAGCTCAGGCATGCTTCTTCAACTGAATAGTATTTTGATAAGTATTTTCTGAATTGTATTTTGATAAGTATTTTCTGAGATAAATTTTGATAAGTATTTTCTGAGATGAATTTTGATAAGTATTCTCTGAGATGAATTTTGATAAGTATTCTCTGAATTGTATTTTGATAAGTATTCTCTGAATTGTATTTTGATAAGTATTCTCTGAATTGTATTTTGATACGTATTCTCTGAATTGTATTTTGATAAGTATTCTCTGAATTGCATTTTGATAAGTATTCTCTGAATTGTATTTTGATAAGTATTCTCTGAATTAAATTTTGATAAGTACTCTCTGAGATGAATTTTGATAAGTATTCTCTAAATTGTATTTTGATAAGTATTCTCTTAATTGTATTTTGATAAGGATTCTTTGAATTGTATTTTAATAAGTATTCTCTGAATTGTATTTTGATAAGTATTCTCTGAATTGTATTTTAGTAAGTATTCTCTGAATTGTATTTTAGTAAGTATTCTCTGAATTGTATTTTGATAAGTATTCTCTGAATTGTATTTTGATAAGTATTCTCTTAATTGTATTTTGATAAGTATTCTCTTAATTGTATTTTGATAAGTATTCTCTTAATTGTATTTTGATAAGTATTCTCTGAATTGTATTTTGATAAGTATTCTCTGAATTGTATTTTGATAAGTATTCTCTGAATTGTATTTTGATAAGTATTCTCTGAATTGTATTTTGATAAGTATTCTCTGAATTGTATTTTGATAAGTATTCTCTTAATTGTATTTTGATAAGTATTCTCTGAATTGTAGTTTGATAAGTATTCTTTGAATTGTATTTTGATAAGTATTCTCCGAGATGATTTTTAATAAGCATTCTCTGAATTGTATTTTGATAAGTATTCTCTGAATTGTATTTTGATAAGTATTCTCTGAATTGAAATTTGATAAGTATTCTATAATTGTATTTTGATAAGTATTCTCTGAAATGAATTTTAATAAGTATTCTCTGAATTGTATTTTGATAAGTATTCTCTGAATTGTATTTTGATAAGTATTCTCTGAATTGTATTTTGATAAGTATTCTCTGAATTGTATTTTGATAAGTATTCTCTGAATTGTATTTTAATAAGTATTCTCTGAATTGTATTTACATAAGTATTCTCTGAATTGTATTTTGATAAGTATTCTTTGAATTGTATTTTGATAAGTATTCTCTGAGATGATTTCTAATAAGTATTCTCTGAATTGTATTCTGATAAGTATTCTCTTAATTGTATTTTGATAAGTATTCTCTTAATTGTATTTTGATAAGTATTCTCTTAATTGTATTTTGATAAGTATTCTCTTAATTGTATTATGATAAGTATTCTCTTAATTGTATTATGATAAGTATTCTCTGAATTGTATTTTGATAAGTATTCTCTTAATTGTATTTTGATAAGTATTCTCTGAAATGAATTTTGATAAGTATTCTCTGAATTGTATTTTGATAAGTATTCTCTGAATTGTATTTTGATAAGTATTCTCTGAATTGTATTGTGATAAGTATTCTCTGAATTGTATTTTGATAAGTATTCTCTTAATTGTATTTTTATAAGTATTCTCTGAATTGTATTTTGATAAGTATTCTCTGAATTGTATTTTGATAAGTATTCTCTGAATTGTATTTTGATAAGTATTCTCTGAATTGTATTTTGATAAGTATTCTCTGAATTGTATTTTGATAAGTATTCTCTGAAATGAATTTTGATAAGTCTGAATTGTATTTTGATAAGTATTCTCTGAATTGTATTTTGATAAGTATTCTCTGAATTGTATTTTGATAAGTATTCTCTGAATTGTATTTTGATAAGTATTCTCTGAATTGTATTTTGATAAGTATTCTCTTAATTGTATTTTGATAAGTATTCTCTTAATTGTATTTTGATGAGTATTCTCTGAGATGAATTTTAATAAGTATTCTCTGAATTGTATTTTGATAAGTATTCTCTGAATTGTATTTTGATAAGTATTCTCTGAATTGTATTTTGATAAGTATTCTCTGAATTGTATTTTGATAACTATTCTCTGAATTGTATTTTGATAAGTATTCTCTGAATTGTATTGTGATAAGTATTCTCTGAATTGTATTGTGATAAGTATTCTCTTAATTGTATTTTGATAAGTATTATCTTAATTGTATCTTGATAAGTATTCTCTTAATTGTATTTTGATAAGTATTCTCTGAAATGAATTTTGATAAGTATTCTCTTAATTGTATTATGATAAGTATTCTCTGAAACGAATTTTGATAAGTATTCTCTGAATTGTATTTTGATAAGTATTCTCTGAATTGTATTTTGATAAGTATTCTCTGAATTGTATTTTGATAAGTATTCTCTTAATCGTATTTTGATAATTATTCTCTGAATTGTAGTTTGATAAGTATTCTTTGAATTGTATTTTGATAAGTATTCTCCGAGATGATTTTTAATAAGTATTCTCTGAATTGTATTTTGATAAGTATTCTCTGAATTGTATTTTGATAAGTATTCTCTGAATTGAAATTTGATAAGTATTCTATAATTGTATTTTGATAAGTATTCTCTGAGATGATTTTTAATAAGTATTCTCTGAATTGTATTTTGATAAGTATTCTCTGAATTGTATTTTGATAAGTATTCTCTGAATTGTAATTTGATAAGTATTCTATAATTGTATTTTGATAAGTATTCTCTGAGATGATTTTTAATAAGTATTCTCTGAATTGTATTTTGATAAGTATTCTCTTAATTGTATTTTGATAAGTATTCTCTTAATTGTATTTTGATAAGTATTCTCTGAATTGTATTTTGATAAGTATTCTCTTAATTGTATTATGATAAGTATTCTCTTAATTGCATTATGATAAGTATTCTCTGAATTGTATTTTGATAAGTATTCTCTTAATTGTATTTTGATAAGTATTCTCTGAAATGAATTTTGATAAGTATTCTCTGAATTGTATTTTGATAAGTATTCTCTGAATTGTATTTTGATAAGTATTCTCTGAAATGAATTTTGATAAGTATTCTCTGAATTGTATTTTGATAAGTATTCTCTGAATTGTATTTTGATAAGTATTCTCTTAATTGTATTTTGATAAGTATTCTCTTAATTGTATTTTAATAAGTATTCTCTGAATTGTAGTTTGATAAGTATTCTCTGAATTGTAGTTTGATAAGTATTCTTTGAATTGTATTTTGATAAGTATTCTCTGAGATGATTTTTAATAAGTATTCTCTGAATTGTATTTTGATAAGTATTCTCTGAATTGTATTTTGATAAGTATTCTCTTAATTGTATTTTGATAAGTATTCTCTTAATTGTATTTTGATAAGTATTCTCTGAATTGTATATTATAAGTATTCTCTGAATTGTATTTTGATAAGTATTCTCTTAATTGTATTTTGATAAGTATTCTCTGAATTGTATTTTGATAAGTATTCTCTGAATTGTATTTTGATAAGTATTCTCTTAATTGTATTTTGATAAGTATTCTCTTAATTGTATTTTGATAAGTATTCTCTTAATTGTATTTTGATAAGTATTCTCTGAAATGAATTTTGATAAGTATTCTCTTAATTGTATTTTGATAAGTATTCTCTGAAATGAATTTTGATAAGTATTCTCTGAATTGTATTTTGATAAGTATTCTCTGAATTGTATTTTGATAAGTATTCTCTTAATTGTATTTTGATAAGTATTCTCTTAATTGTATTTTGATAAGTATTCTCTGAAATGAATTTTGATAAGTATTCTCTGAATTGTATTTTAATAAGTATTCTCTGAATTGTATTTTAATAAGTATTCTCTGAATTGTATTTTGATAAGTATTCTTTGAATTGTATTTTGATAAGTATTCTCTGAGATGATTTTAAATAAGTATTCTCTGAATTGTATTTTGATAAGCATTCTCTTAATTGTATTTTGATAAGTATTCTCTGAATTGTATTTTGATAAGTATTCTCTTAATTGTATTTTGATAAGTATTCTCTGAATTGTATTTTGATAAGTATTCTCTGAATTGTATTTTGATAAGTATTCTCTTAATTGTATTTTGATAAGTATTCTCTTAATTGTATTTTGATAAGTATTCTCTGAAATGAATTTTGATAAGTATTCTCTTAATTGTATTTTGATAAGTATTCTCTGAAATGAATTTTGATAAGTATTCTCTGAATTGTATTTTAATAAGTATTCTCTGAATTGTATTTTAATAAGTATTCTCTGAATTGTATTTTGATAAGTATTCTTTGAATTGTATTTTGATAAGTATTCTCTGAGATGATTTTAAATAAGTATTCTCTGAATTGTATTTTGATAAGCATTCTCTTAATTGTATTTTGATAAGTATTCTCTGAATTGTATTTTGATAAGTATTCTCTTAATTGTATTATGATAAGTATTCTCTTAATTGTATTTTGATAAGTATTCTCTGAATTGTATTTTGATAAGTATTCTCTGAAATGAATTTTGATAAGTATTCTCTTAATTGTATTTTGATAATTATTCTCTGAAATGAATTTTGATAAGTATTCTCTTAATTGTATTTTGATAAGTATTCTCTGAATTGTATTTTGATAAGTATTCTCTGAATTGTATTTTGATAAGTATTCTCTGAATTGTATTTTGATAAGTATTCTCTTAATCGTATTTTGATAAGTATTCTCTGAATTGTAGTTTGATAAGTATTCTTTGAATTGTATTTTGATAAGTATTCTCCGAGATGATTTTTAATAAGTATTCTCTGAATTGTATTTGGATAAGTATTCTCTGAATTGTATTTTGATAAGTATTCTCTGAATTGAAATTTAATAAGTATTCTATAATTGTATTTTGATAAGTATTCTCTGAGATGATTTTAATAAGTATTCTCTGAATTGTATTTTGATAAGTATTCTCTGAATTGTATTTTGATAAGTATTCTCTGAATTGTAATTTGATAAGTATTCTATAATTGTATTTTGATAGGTATTCTCTGAGATGATATTTAATAAGTATTCTCTGAATTGTATTTTGATAAGTATTCTCTGAATTGTATTTTGATAAGTATTCTCTGAATTGTATTTTGATAAGTATTCTCTGAATTGTATTTACATAAGTATTCTCTGAATTGTATTTTGATAAGTATTCTTTGAATTGTATTTTGATAAGTATTCTCTGAGATGATTTTTAATAAGTATTCTCTGAATTGTATTTTGATAAGTATTCTCTTAATTGTATTTTGATAAGTATTCTCTGAATTGTATTTTGATAAGTATTCTCTTAATTGTATTATGATAAGTATTCTCTTAATTGTATTATGATAAGTATTCTCTGAATTGTATTTTGATAAGTATTCTCTTAATTGTATTTTGATAAGTATTCTCTGAAATGAATTTTGATAAGTATTCTCTGAATTGTATTTTGATAAGTATTCTCTGAATTGTATTTTGATAAGTATTCTCTGAATTGTATTGTGATAAGTATTCTCTGAATTGTATTTTGATAAGTATTCTCTTAATTGTATTTTTATAAGTATTCTCTTAATTGTATTTTGATAAGTATTCTCTGAAATGAATTTTGATAAGTATTCTCTGAATTGTATTTTGATAAGTATTCTCTGAATTGTATTTTGATAAGTATTCTCTTAATTGTATTTTGATAAGTATTCTCTTAATTGTATTTTAATAAGTATTCTCTGAATTGTAGTTTGATAAGTATTCTCTGAATTGTAGTTTGATAAGTATTCTCTGAATTGTATTTTGATAAGTATTCTCTGAGATGATTTTTAATAAGTATTCTCTGAATTGTATTTTGATAAGTATTCTCTGAATAGTATTTTGATAAGTATTCTCTTAATTGTATTTTGATAAGTATTCTCTTAATTGTATTTTGATAAGTATTCTCTTAATTGTATTTTGATAAGTATTCTCTTAATTGTATTTTGATAAGTATTCTCTTAATTGTATTTTGATAAGTATTCTCTTAATTGTATTTTGATAAGTATTCTCTTAATTGTATTTTGATAAGTATTCTCTTAATTGTATTTTGATAAGTATTCTCTGAATTGTATATTATAAGTATTCTCTGAATTGTATTTTGATAAGTATTCTCTGAATTGTATTTTGATAAGTATTCTCTGAATTGTATTTTGATAAGTATTCTCTGAATTGTATTTTGATAAGTATTCTCTGAATTGTATTTTGATAAGTATTCTCTTAATTGTATTTTGATAAGTATTCTCTTAATTGTATTTTGATAAGTATTCTCTGAAATGAATTTTGATAAGTATTCTCTTAATTGTATTTTGATAAGTATTCTCTGAAATGAATTTTGATAAGTATTCTCTGAATTGTATTTTGATAAGTATTCTCTTAATTGTATTTTGATAAGTATTCTCTGAATTGTATTTTGATAAGTATTCTCTGAAATGAATTTTGATAAGTATTCTCTGAATTGTATTTTAATAAGTATTCTCTGAATTGTATTTTAATAAGTATTCTCTGAATTGTATTTTGATAACTATTCTCTGAATTGTATTTTGATAAGTATTCTCTGAGATGATTTTAAATAAGTATTCTCTGAATTGTATTTTGATAAGCATTCTCTTAATTGTATTTTGATAAGTATTCTCTGAATTGTATTTTGATAAGTATTCTCTTAATTGTATTATGATAAGTATTCTCTGAATTGTATTTTGATAAGTATTCTCTGAATTGTATTTTGATAAGTATTCTCTGAATTGTATTTTGATAAGTATTCTCTTAATTGTATTTTGATAAGTATTCTCTTAATTGTATTTTGATAAGTATTCTCTGAATTGTATTTTGATAAGTATTCTCTGAATTGTATTTTGATAAGTATTCTCTGAATTGTATTTTGATAAGTATTCTCTGAATTGTATTTTGATAAGTATTCTCTGAATTGTATTGTGATAAGTATTCTCTGAATTGTATTGTGATAAGTATTCTCTGAATTGTATTTTGATAAGTATTATCTTTATTGTATTTTGATAAGTATTCTCTTAATTGTATTTTGATAAGTATTCTCTGAAATGAATTTTGATAAGTATTCTCTTAATTGTATTTTGATAAGTATTCTCTGAAACGAATTTTGATAAGTATTCTCTGAATTGTATTTTGATAAGTATTCTCTGAATTGTATTTTGATAAGTATTCTCTGAATTGTATTTTGATAAGTATTCTCTTAATCGTATTTTGATAAGTATTCTCTTAATCGTATTTTGATAAGTATTCTCTGAATTGTATTTTGATAAGTATTCTCTGAATTGTATTTTGATAAGTATTCTCTTAATTGTATTTTGATAAGTATTCTCTTAATTGTATTTTGATGAGTATTCTCTGAGATGAATTTTAATAAGTATTCTCTGAATTGTATTTTGATAAGTATTCTCTGAATTGTATTTTGATAAGTATTCTCTGAATTGTATTTTGATAAGTATTCTCTGAATTGTATTTTGATAACTATTCTCTGAATTGTATTTTGATAAGTATTCTCTGAATTGTATTGTGATAAGTATTCTCTGAATTGTATTGTGATAAGTATTCTCTTAATTGTATTTTGATAAGTATTATCTTAATTGTATCTTGATAAGTATTCTCTTAATTGTATTTTGATAAGTATTCTCTGAAATGAATTTTGATAAGTATTCTCTTAATTGTATTATGATAAGTATTCTCTGAAACGAATTTTGATAAGTATTCTCTGAATTGTATTTTGATAAGTATTCTCTGAATTGTATTTTGATAAGTATTCTCTGAATTGTATTGTGATAAGTATTCTCTGAATTGTATTGTGATAAGTATTCTCTTAATTGTATTTTGATAAGTATTATCTTAATTGTATCTTGATAAGTATTCTCTTAATTGTATTTTGATAAGTATTCTCTGAAATGAATTTTGATAAGTATTCTCTTAATTGTATTATGATAAGTATTCTCTGAAACGAATTTTGATAAGTATTCTCTGAATTGTATTTTGATAAGTATTCTCTGAATTGTATTTTGATAAGTATTCTCTGAATTGTATTTTGATAAGTATTCTCTTAATCGTATTTTGATAATTATTCTCTGAATTGTAGTTTGATAAGTATTCTTTGAATTGTATTTTGATAAGTATTCTCCGAGATGATTTTTAATAAGTATTCTCTGAATTGTATTTTGATAAGTATTCTCTGAATTGTATTTTGATAAGTATTCTCTGAATTGAAATTTGATAAGTATTCTATAATTGTATTTTGATAAGTATTCTCTGAGATGATTTTTAATAAGTATTCTCTGAATTGTATTTTGATAAGTATTCTCTGAATTGTATTTTGATAAGTATTCTCTGAATTGTAATTTGATAAGTATTCTATAATTGTATTTTGATAAGTATTCTCTGAGATGATTTTTAATAAGTATTCTCTGAATTGTATTTTGATAAGTATTCTCTTAATTGTATTTTGATAAGTATTCTCTTAATTGTATTTTGATAAGTATTCTCTGAATTGTATTTTGATAAGTATTCTCTTAATTGTATTATGATAAGTATTCTCTTAATTGCATTATGATAAGTATTCTCTGAATTGTATTTTGATAAGTATTCTCTTAATTGTATTTTGATAAGTATTCTCTGAAATGAATTTTGATAAGTATTCTCTGAATTGTATTTTGATAAGTATTCTCTGAATTGTATTTTGATAAGTATTCTCTGAAATGAATTTTGATAAGTATTCTCTGAATTGTATTTTGATAAGTATTCTCTGAATTGTATTTTGATAAGTATTCTCTTAATTGTATTTTGATAAGTATTCTCTTAATTGTATTTTAATAAGTATTCTCTGAATTGTAGTTTGATAAGTATTCTCTGAATTGTAGTTTGATAAGTATTCTTTGAATTGTATTTTGATAAGTATTCTCTGAGATGATTTTTAATAAGTATTCTCTGAATTGTATTTTGATAAGTATTCTCTGAATTGTATTTTGATAAGTATTCTCTTAATTGTATTTTGATAAGTATTCTCTTAATTGTATTTTGATAAGTATTCTCTGAATTGTATATTATAAGTATTCTCTGAATTGTATTTTGATAAGTATTCTCTTAATTGTATTTTGATAAGTATTCTCTGAATTGTATTTTGATAAGTATTCTCTGAATTGTATTTTGATAAGTATTCTCTTAATTGTATTTTGATAAGTATTCTCTTAATTGTATTTTGATAAGTATTCTCTTAATTGTATTTTGATAAGTATTCTCTGAAATGAATTTTGATAAGTATTCTCTTAATTGTATTTTGATAAGTATTCTCTGAAATGAATTTTGATAAGTATTCTCTGAATTGTATTTTGATAAGTATTCTCTGAATTGTATTTTGATAAGTATTCTCTTAATTGTATTTTGATAAGTATTCTCTTAATTGTATTTTGATAAGTATTCTCTGAAATGAATTTTGATAAGTATTCTCTGAATTGTATTTTAATAAGTATTCTCTGAATTGTATTTTAATAAGTATTCTCTGAATTGTATTTTGATAAGTATTCTTTGAATTGTATTTTGATAAGTATTCTCTGAGATGATTTTAAATAAGTATTCTCTGAATTGTATTTTGATAAGCATTCTCTTAATTGTATTTTGATAAGTATTCTCTGAATTGTATTTTGATAAGTATTCTCTTAATTGTATTTTGATAAGTATTCTCTGAATTGTATTTTGATAAGTATTCTCTGAATTGTATTTTGATAAGTATTCTCTTAATTGTATTTTGATAAGTATTCTCTTAATTGTATTTTGATAAGTATTCTCTGAAATGAATTTTGATAAGTATTCTCTTAATTGTATTTTGATAAGTATTCTCTGAAATGAATTTTGATAAGTATTCTCTGAATTGTATTTTAATAAGTATTCTCTGAATTGTATTTTAATAAGTATTCTCTGAATTGTATTTTGATAAGTATTCTTTGAATTGTATTTTGATAAGTATTCTCTGAGATGATTTTAAATAAGTATTCTCTGAATTGTATTTTGATAAGCATTCTCTTAATTGTATTTTGATAAGTATTCTCTGAATTGTATTTTGATAAGTATTCTCTTAATTGTATTATGATAAGTATTCTCTTAATTGTATTTTGATAAGTATTCTCTGAATTGTATTTTGATAAGTATTCTCTGAAATGAATTTTGATAAGTATTCTCTTAATTGTATTTTGATAAGTATTCTCTGAAATGAATTTTGATAAGTATTCTCTTAATTGTATTTTGATAAGTATTCTCTGAATTGTATTTTGATAAGTATTCTCTGAATTGTATTTTGATAAGTATTCTCTGAATTGTATTTTGATAAGTATTCTCTTAATCGTATTTTGATAAGTATTCTCTGAATTGTAGTTTGATAAGTATTCTTTGAATTGTATTTTGATAAGTATTCTCCGAGATGATTTTTAATAAGTATTCTCTGAATTGTATTTGGATAAGTATTCTCTGAATTGTATTTTGATAAGTATTCTCTGAATTGAAATTTAATAAGTATTCTATAATTGTATTTTGATAAGTATTCTCTGAGATGATTTTAATAAGTATTCTCTGAATTGTATTTTGATAAGTATTCTCTGAATTGTATTTTGATAAGTATTCTCTGAATTGTAATTTGATAAGTATTCTATAATTGTATTTTGATAGGTATTCTCTGAGATGATATTTAATAAGTATTCTCTGAATTGTATTTTGATAAGTATTCTCTGAATTGTATTTTGATAAGTATTCTCTGAATTGTATTTTGATAAGTATTCTCTGAATTGTATTTACATAAGTATTCTCTGAATTGTATTTTGATAAGTATTCTTTGAATTGTATTTTGATAAGTATTCTCTGAGATGATTTTTAATAAGTATTCTCTGAATTGTATTTTGATAAGTATTCTCTTAATTGTATTTTGATAAGTATTCTCTGAATTGTATTTTGATAAGTATTCTCTTAATTGTATTATGATAAGTATTCTCTTAATTGTATTATGATAAGTATTCTCTGAATTGTATTTTGATAAGTATTCTCTTAATTGTATTTTGATAAGTATTCTCTGAAATGAATTTTGATAAGTATTCTCTGAATTGTATTTTGATAAGTATTCTCTGAATTGTATTTTGATAAGTATTCTCTGAATTGTATTGTGATAAGTATTCTCTGAATTGTATTTTGATAAGTATTCTCTTAATTGTATTTTTATAAGTATTCTCTTAATTGTATTTTGATAAGTATTCTCTGAAATGAATTTTGATAAGTATTCTCTGAATTGTATTTTGATAAGTATTCTCTGAATTGTATTTTGATAAGTATTCTCTTAATTGTATTTTGATAAGTATTCTCTTAATTGTATTTTAATAAGTATTCTCTGAATTGTAGTTTGATAAGTATTCTCTGAATTGTAGTTTGATAAGTATTCTCTGAATTGTATTTTGATAAGTATTCTCTGAGATGATTTTTAATAAGTATTCTCTGAATTGTATTTTGATAAGTATTCTCTGAATAGTATTTTGATAAGTATTCTCTTAATTGTATTTTGATAAGTATTCTCTTAATTGTATTTTGATAAGTATTCTCTTAATTGTATTTTGATAAGTATTCTCTTAATTGTATTTTGATAAGTATTCTCTTAATTGTATTTTGATAAGTATTCTCTTAATTGTATTTTGATAAGTATTCTCTTAATTGTATTTTGATAAGTATTCTCTGAATTGTATATTATAAGTATTCTCTGAATTGTATTTTGATAAGTATTCTCTGAATTGTATTTTGATAAGTATTCTCTGAATTGTATTTTGATAAGTATTCTCTGAATTGTATTTTGATAAGTATTCTCTGAATTGTATTTTGATAAGTATTCTCTTAATTGTATTTTGATAAGTATTCTCTTAATTGTATTTTGATAAGTATTCTCTGAAATGAATTTTGATAAGTATTCTCTTAATTGTATTTTGATAAGTATTCTCTGAAATGAATTTTGATAAGTATTCTCTGAATTGTATTTTGATAAGTATTCTCTTAATTGTATTTTGATAAGTATTCTCTTAATTGTATTTTGATAAGTATTCTCTGAAATGAATTTTGATAAGTATTCTCTGAATTGTATTTTAATAAGTATTCTCTGAATTGTATTTTAATAAGTATTCTCTGAATTGTATTTTGATAAGTATTCTTTTAATTGTATTTTGATAAGTATTCTCTGAGATGATTTTAAATAAGTATTCTCTGAATTGTATTTTGATAAGCATTCTCTTAATTGTATTTTGATAAGTATTCTCTGAATTGTATTTTGATAAGTATTCTCTTAATTGTATTATGATAAGTATTCTCTGAATTGTATTTTGATAAGTATTCTCTGAATTGTATTTTGATAAGTATTCTCTGAATTGTATTTTGATAAGTATTCTCTTAATTGTATTTTGATAAGTATTCTCTTAATTGTATTTTGATAAGTATTCTCTGAATTGTATTTTGATAAGTATTCTCTGAATTGTATTTTGATAAGTATTCTCTGAATTGTATTTTGATAAGTATTCTCTGAATTGTATTTTGATAAGTATTCTCTGAATTGTATTGTGATAAGTATTCTCTGAATTGTATTGTGATAAGTATTCTCTGAATTGTATTTTGATAAGTATTATCTTTATTGTATTTTGATAAGTATTCTCTTAATTGTATTTTGATAAGTATTCTCTGAAATGAATTTTGATAAGTATTCTCTTAATTGTATTTTGATAAGTATTCTCTGAAACGAATTTTGATAAGTATTCTCTGAATTGTATTTTGATAAGTATTCTCTGAATTGTATTTTGATAAGTATTCTCTGAATTGTATTTTGATAAGTATTCTCTTAATCGTATTTTGATAAGTATTCTCTTAATCGTATTTTGATAAGTATTCTCTTAATTGTATTTTTATAAGTATTCTCTTAATTTTATTTTGATAAGTATTCTCTTAATTGTATTTTGATAAGTATTCTCTTAATTGTATTTTGATAAGTATTCTCTTAATTGTATTTTGAAAAGTATTCTCTGAATTGTATTTTGATACGTATTCTCTGAATTGTATTTTGATAAGTATTCTCTTAATTGTATTTTGATAAGTATTCTTTGAATTGTATTTTGATAAGTATTCTCTGAAATGAATTTTGATAAGTCTGAATTGTATTTTGATAAGTATTCTCTTAATTGTATTTTGATAAGTATTCTCTTAATTGTATTTTGATAAGTATTCTCTTAATTGTATTTTGATAAGTATTCTCTGAAATGAATTTTGATAAGTCTGAATTGTATTTTGATAAGTATTCTCTGAATTGTATTTTGATAAGTATTCTCTGAATTGTATTTTGATAAGTATTCTCTTAATTGTATCATGATAAGTATTCTCTTAATTGTATTATGATAAGTATTCTCTGAATTGTATTTTGATAAGTATTCTCTTAATTGTATTTTGATAAGTATTCTCTTAATTGTATTTTGATAAGTATTCTCTTAATTGTATTTTGATAAGTATTCTCTGAAATGAATTTTGATAAGTATTCTCTGAATTGTATTTTGATAAGTATTCTCTGAATTGTATTTTGATAAGTATTCTCTGAATTGTATTTTGATAAGTATTCTCTGAATTGTATTTTGATAAGTATTCTCTTAATTGTATTTTTATAAGTATTCTCTGAATTGTATTTTGATAAGTATTCTCTGAATTGTATTTTGATAAGTATTCTCTGAATTGTATTTTGATAAGTATTCTCTTAATTGTATTTTGATAAGTATTCTCTTAATTGTATTTTAATAAGTATTCTCTGAATTGTAGTTTTATAAGTATTCTCTGAATTGTAGTTTGATAAGTATTCTTTGAATTGTATTTTGATAAGTATTCTCTGAGATGATTTTTAATAAGTATTCTCTGAATTGTATTTTGATAAGTATTCTCTGAATTGTATTTTGATAAGTATTCTCTTAATTGTATTTTGATAAGTATTCTCTTAATTGTATTTTGATAAGTATTCTCTGAATTGTATTTTGATAAGTATTCTCTTAATTGTATTTTTATAAGTATTCTCTTAATTGTATTTTGATAAGTATTCTCTTAATTGTATTTTGATAAGTATTCTGTGAATTGTATATTATAAGTATTCTCTGAATTGTATTTTGATAAGTATTCTCTGAATTGTATTTTGATAAGTATTCTCTGAATTGTATTTTGATAAGTATTCTCTGAATTGTATTTTGATAAGTATTCTCTGAATTGTATTTTGATAAGTATTCTCTTAATTGTATTTTGATAAGTATTCTCTGAAATGAATTTTGATAAGTATTCTCTTAATTGTATTTTGATAAGTATTCTCTGAAATGAATTTTGATAAGTATTCTCTGAATTGTATTTTGATAAGTATTCTCTGAATTGTATTTTGATAAGTATTCTCTTAATTGTATTTTGATAAGTATTCTCTTAATTGTATTTTGATAAGTATTCTCTTAATTGTATTTTGATAAGTATTCTCTGAATTGTATTTTAATAAGTATTCTCTGAATTGTATTTTGATAAGTATTCTTTGAATTGTATTTTGATAAGTATTCTCTGAATTGTATTGTGATAAGTATTCTCTGAATTGTATTTTGATAAGTATTCTCTGAATTGTATTTTGATAAGTATTCTCTGAATTGTATTGTGATAAGTATTCTCTGAATTGTATTTTGATAAGTATTCTCTTAATTGTATTTTGATAACTATTCTCTGAATTGTATTTTGATAAGTATTCTCTGAAATGAATTTTGATAAGTATTCTCTTAATTGTATTTTGATAAGTATTCTCTGAAATGAATTTTGATAAGTATTCTCTTAATTGTATTTTGATAAGTATTCTCTGAAATGAATTTTGATAAGTATTCTCTTAATTGTATTTTGATAAGTATTCTCTGAATTGTATTTTGATAAGTATTCTCTGAATTGTATTTTGATAAGTATTCTCTGAATTGTATTTTGATAAGTATTCTCTGAATTGTATTTTGATAAGTATTCTCTTAATTGTATTTTAATAAGTATTCTCTTAATTGTATTTTGATAAGTATTCTCTGAGATGAATTTTGATAAGTATTCTCTGAATTGTATTTTTATAAGTATTCTCTGAATTGTATTTTGATAAGTATTCTCTGAATTGTATTTTGATAAGTATTCTCTTAATTGTATTTTGATAAGTATTCTCTTAATTGTATTTTGATAAGTATTCTCTGAATTGTATTTTGATAAGTATTCTCTGAATTGTATTTTGATAAGTATTCTCTGAATTGTATTTTGATAAGTATTCTCTGAATTGTATTTTGATAACTATTCTCTGAATTGTATTGTGATAAGTATTCTCTGAATTGTATTGTGATAAGTATTCTCTGAATTGTATTTTGATAAGTATTATCTTTATTGTATTTTGATAAGTATTCTCTTAATTGTATTTTGATAAGTATTCTCTGAAATGAATTTTGATAAGTATTCTCTTAATTGTATTTTGATAAGTATTCTCTGAAACGAATTTTGATAAGTATTCTCTGAATTGTATTTTGATAAGTATTCTCTGAATTTTATTTTGATAAGTATTCTCTGAATTGTATTTTGATAAGTATTCTCTTAATCGTATTTTGATAAGTATTCTCTTAATTGTATTTTTATAAGTATTCTCTTAATTTTATTTTGATAAGTATTCTCTTAATTGTATTTTGATAAGTATTCTCTTAATTGTATTTTGATAAGTATTCTCTTAATTGTATTTTGATAAGTATTCTCTGAATTGTATTTTGATAAGTATTCTCTGAATTGTATTTTGATAAGTATTCTCTTAATTGTATTTTGATAAGTATTCTTTGAATTGTATTTTGATAAGTATTCTCTGAAATGAATTTTGATAAGTCTGAATTGTATTTTGATAAGTATTCTCTGAATTGTATTTTGATAAGTATTCTCTTAATTGTATTTTGATAAGTATTCTTTGAATTGTATTTTGATAAGTATTCTCTTAATTGTATTTTGATAAGTATTCTCTGAAATGAATTTTGATAAGTCTGAATTGTATTTTGATAAGTATTCTCTGAATTGTATTTTGATAAGTATTCTCTTAATTGTATTTTAATAAGTATTCTCTGAATTGTATTTTAATAAGTATTCTCTGAATTGTATTTTGATAAGTATTCTTTGAATTGTATTTTGATAAGTATTCTCTGAGATGATTTTAAATAAGTATTCTCTGAATTGTATTTTGATAAGCATTCACTTAATTGTATTTTGATAAGTATTCTCTGAATTGTATTTTGATAAGTATTCTCTTAATTGTATTATGATAAGTATTCTCTGAATTGTATTTTGATAAGTATTCTCTGAATTGTATTTTGATAAATATTCTCTGAAATGAATTTTGATAAGTATTCTCTGAATTGTATTTTGATAAGTATTCTCTGAATTGTATTTTGATAAGTATTCTCTGAATTGTATTGTGATAAGTATTCTCTGAATTGTATTTTGATAAGTATTCTCCTAATTGTATTTTGATAACTATTCTCTGAATTGTATTTTGATAAGTATTCTCTGAAATGAATTTTGATAAGTATTCTCTTAATTGTATTTTGATAAGTATTCTCTTAATTGTATTTTGATATGAATTCTCTTAATTGTATTTTGATAAGTATTCTCTTAATTGTATTTTGATAAGTATTCTCTGAATTGTATTTTGATAAGTATTCTCTGAATTGTATTTTGATAAGTATTCTCTGAATTGTATTTTGATAAGTATTCTCTGAATTGTATTTTGATAAGTATTCTCTGAATTGTATTTTGATAAGTATTCTCTTAATTGTATTTTAATAAGTATTCTCTTAATTGTATTTTGATAAGTATTCTCTGAGATGAATTTTGATAAGTATTCTCTGAATTGTATTTTGATAAGTATTCTCTGAATTGTATTTTGATAAGTATTCTCTTAATTGTATTTTGATAAGTATTCTCTTAATTGTATTTTGATAAGTATTCTCTTAATTGTATTTTGATAAGTATTCTCTGAATTGTATTTTGATAAGTATTCTCTGAATTGTATTTTGATAAGTATTCTCTGAATTGTATTTTGATAAGTATTCTCTGAATTGTATTTTGATAAGTATTCTCTGAATTGTATTTTGATAAGTATTCTCTGAATTGTATTGTGATAAGTATTCTCTGAATTGTATTGTGATAAGTATTCTCTGAATTGTATTTTGATAAGTATTATCTTTATTGTTATTTTGATAAGTATTCTCTTAATTGTATTTTGATAAGTATTCTCTGAAATGAATTTTGATAAGTATTCTCTTAATTGTATTTTGATAAGTATTCTCTGAAACGAATTTTGATAAGTATTCTCTTAATTGTATTTTGATAAGTATTCTCTGAATTGTATTTTGATAAGTATTCTCTGAATTGTATTTTGATAAGTATTCTCTTAATTGTATTTTGATAAGTATTCTTTGAATTGTATTTTGATAAGTATTCTCTGAAATGAATTTTAATAAGTCTGAATTGTATTTTGATAAGTATTCTCTGAATTGTATTTTGATAAGTATTCTCTTAATTGTATTTTGATAAGTATTCTTTGAATTGTATTTTGATAAGTATTCTCTTAATTGTATTTTGATAAGTATTCTCTGAAATGAATTTTGATAAGTCTGAATTGTATTTTGATAAGTATTCTCTGAATTGTATTTTGATAAGTATTCTCTTAATTGTATTTTGATAAGTATTCTCTGAAATGAATTTTGATAAGTCTGAATTGTATTTTGATAAGTATTCTCTGAAATGAATTTTGATAAGTATTCTCTTAATTGTATTTTGATAAGTATTCTCTGAAATGAATTTTGATAAGTCTGAATTGTATTTTGATAAGTATTCTCTGAATTGTATTTGGTTAAGTATTCTCTGAATTGTATTTTGATAAGTATTCTCTTAATTGTATTTTGATAAGTATTCTCTGAATTGTATTTTGATAAGTATTCTCTGAAATGAATTTTGATAAGTCTGAATTGTATTTTGATAAGTATTCTCTGAATTGTATTTTGATAAGTATTCTCTGAATTGTATTTTGATAAGTATTCTCTGAATTGTATTTTGATAAGTATTCTCTGAATTGTATTTTGATAAGTATTCTCTGAATTGTATTTTGATAAGTATTCTCTTAATTGTATTTTGATAAGTATTCTCTTAATTGTATTTTGATAAGTATTCTCTTAATTGTATTTTGATAAGTATTCTCTGAGATGAATTTTGATAAGTATTCTCTGAATTGTATTTTGATAAGTATTCTCTGAATTGTATTTTGATAAGTATTCTCTGAATTGTATTTTTATAAGTATTCTCTTAATTGTATTTTGATAAGTATTCTCTTAATTGTATTTTGATAAGTATTCTCTGAATTGTATTTTGATAAGTATTCTCTGAATTGTATTTTGATAAGTATTCTCTGAATTGTATTTTGATAAGTATTCTCTGAATTGTATTGTGATAAGTATTCTCTGAATTGTATTGTGATAAGTATTCTCTGAATTGTATTTTGATAAGTATTATCTTAATTGTATTTTGATAAGTATTCTCTTAATTGTATTTTGATAAGTATTCTCTGAAATGAATTTTGATAAGTATTCTCTTAATTGTATTATGATAAGTATTCTCTGAAACGAATTTTGATAAGTATTCTCTGAATTGTATTTTGATAAGTATTCTCTGAATTGTATTTTGATAAGTATTCTCTTAATTGTATTTTGATAAGTATTCTTTGAATTGTATTTTGATAAGTATTCTCTGAAATGAATTTTGATAAGTCTGAATTGTATTTTGATAAGTATTCTCTGAATTGTATTTTGATAAGTATTCTCTTAATTGTATTTTGATAAGTATTCTCTTAATTGTATTTTGATAAGTATTCTCTTAATTGTATTTTGATAAGTATTCTCTTAATTGTATTTTGATAAGTATTCTCTGAAATGAATTTTGATAAGTCTGAATTGTATTTTGATAAGTATTCTCTGAATTGTATTTTGATAAGTATTCTCTTAATTGTATTTTGATAAGTATTCTCTGAAATGAATTTTGATAAGTCTGAATTGTATTTTGATAAGTATTCTCTGAAATGAATTTTGATAAGTATTCTCTTAATTGTATTTTGATAAGTATTCTCTGAAATGAATTTTGATAAGTCTGAATTGTATTTTGATAAGTATTCTCTGAATTGTATTTGGATAAGTATTCTCTGAATTGTATTTTGATAAGTATTCTCTTAATTGTATTTTGATAAGTATTCTCTGAATTGTATTTTGATAAGTATTCTCTGAAATGAATTTTGATAAGTCTGAATTGTATTTTGATAAGTATTCTCTGAATTGTATTTTGATAAGTATTCTCTGAATTGTATTTTGATAAGTATTCTCTGAATTGTATTTTGATAAGTATTCTCTGAATTGTATTTTGATAAGTATTCTCTTAATTGTATTTTGATAAGTATTCTCTTAATTGTATTTTGATAAGTATTCTCTGAGATGAATTTTGATAAGTATTCTCTGAATTGTATTTTGATAAGTATTCTCTGAATTGTATTTTGATAAGTATCCTCTGAATTGCATTTTGATAAGTATTCTCTTAATTGTATTTTGATAAGTATTCTCTGAATTGTATTTTGATAAGTATTCTCTGAATTGTATTTTGATAAGTATTCTCTGAATTGTATTTTGATAAGTATTCTCTGAATTGTATTGTGATAAGTATTCTCTGAATTGTATTGTTATAAGTATTCTCTGAATTGTATTTTGATAAGTATTATCTTAATTGTATTTTGATAAGTATTCTCTTAATTGTATTATGATAAGTATTCTCTGAAACGAATTTTGATAAGTATTCTCTGAATTGTATTTTGATAAGTATTCTCTGAATTGTATTTTGATAAGTAATCTCTTAATTGTATTTTGATAAGTATTCTCTTAATTGTATTTTTATAAGTATTCTCTGAATTGTATTTTGATAAGTATTCTCTGAATTGTATTTTGATAAGTATTCTCTGAATTGTATTTTGATAAGTATTCTTTGAATTGTATTTTGATTAGTATTCTCTGAAATGAATTTTGATAAGTCTGAATTGTATTTTGATAAGTATTCTCTGAATTGTATTTTGATAAGTATTCTCTTAATTGTATTTTGATAAGTATTCTCTTAATTGTATTTTGATAAGTATTCTCTTAATTGTAATTTGATAAGTATTCTCTGAAATGAATTTTGATAAGTCTGAATTGTATTTTGATAAGTATTCTCTGAATTGTATTTTGATAAGTATTCTCTTAATTGTATTTTGATAAGTATTCTCTCAAATGAATTTTGATAAGTCTGAATTGTATTTTGATAAGTATTCTCTTAATTGTATTTTGATAAGTATTCTCTTAATTGTATTTTGATAAGTATTCTCTGAAATGAATTTTGATAAGTCTGAATTGTATTTTGATAAGTATTCTCTTAATTGTATTTTGATAAGTATTCTCTTAATTGTATTTTGATAAGTATTCTCTGAAATGAATTTTGATAAGTCTGAATTGTATTTTGATAAGTATTCTCTGAAATGAATTTTGATAAGTATTCTCTTAATTGTATTTTGATAAGTATTCTCTGAAATGAATTTTGATAAGTCTGAATTGTATTTTGATAAGTATTCTCTGAATTGTATTTGGATAAGTATTCTCTGAATTGTATTTTGATAAGTATTCTCTTAATTGTATTTTGATAAGTATTCTCTTAAATGAATTTTGATAAGTCTGAATTGTATTTGGATAAGTATTCTCTGAATTGTATTTTGATAATATTCTCTTAATTGTATTTTGATAAGTATTCTCTAAATTGTATTTTGATTAGTATTCTCTGAATTGTATTTTGATAACTATTCTCTTACTTGTATTTTGATAAGTATTCTCTGAAATGAATATCGGTAAGTCTGAATTGTATTTTGATAAGTATTCTCTGAATTGTATTTTGATAAGTATTCTCTTAATTGTATTTTGACAAGTATTCACTTAATTGTATTTTGATAAGTATTCTCTGAAATGAATTTTGATAAGTCTGAATTGTATTTTGATAAGTATTCTCTTAATTGTATTTTGATAAGTATTCTCTGAATTGTATTTTGATAAGTATTCTCTTAATTGTATTTTGATAAGTATTCTCTGAATTGTATTTTGATAAGTATTCTCTGAAATGAATTTTGATAAGTCTGAATTGTATTTTGATAAGTATTCTCTGAATTGTATTTTGATAAGTATTCTCTGAATTGTATTTTGATAAGTATTCTCTGAATTGTATTTTGATAAGTATTCTCTGAATTGTATTTTGATAAGTATTCTCTTAATTGTATTTTGATAAGTATTCTCTTAATTGTATTTTGATAAGTATTCTCTGAGATGAATTTTGATAAGTATTCTCTGAATTGTATTTTGATAAGTATTCTCTGAATTGTATTTTGATAAGTATTCTCTGAATTGCATTTTGATAAGTATTCTCTTAATTGTATTTTGATAAGTATTCTCTGAATTGTATTTTGATAAGTATTCTCTGAATTGTATTTTGATAAGTATTCTCTGAATTGTATTTTGATAAGTATTCTCTGAATTGTATTGTGATAAGTATTCTCTGAATTGTATTGTGATAAGTATTCTCTGAATTGTATTTTGATAAGTATTATCTTAATTGTATTTTGATAAGTATTCTCTTAATTGTATTATGATAAGTATTCTCTGAAATGAATTTTGATAAGTATTCTCTGAATTGTATTTTGATAAGTATTCTCTGAATTGTATTTTGATAAGTAATCTCTTAATTGTATTTTGATAAGTATTCTCTTAATTGTATTTTTATAAGTATTCCCTGAATTGTATTTTGATAAGTATTCTCTGAATTGTATTTTGATAAGTATTCTCTGAATTGTATTTTGATAAGTATTCTTTGAATTGTATTTTGATTAGTATTCTCTGAAATGAATTTTGATAAGTCTGAATTGTATTTTGATAAGTATTCTCTGAATTGTATTTTGATAAGTATTCTCTTAATTGTATTTTGATAAGTATTCTCTTAATTGTATTTTGATAAGTATTCTCTTAATTGTAATTTGATAAGTATTCTCTGAAATGAATTTTGATAAGTCTGAATTGTATTTTTATAAGTATTCTCTGAATTGTATTTTGATAAGTATTCTCTTAATTGTATTTTGATAAGTATTCTCTCAAATGAATTTTGATAAGTCTGAATTGTATTATGATAAGTATTCTCTTAATTGTATTTTGATAAGTATTCTCTTAATTGTATTTTGATAAGTATTCTCTGAAATGAATTTTGATAAGTCTGAATTGTATTTTGATAAGTATTCTCTTAATTGTATTTTGATAAGTATTCTCTTAATTGTATTTTGATAAGTATTCTCTGAAATGAATTTTGATAAGTCTGAATTGTATTTTGATAAGTATTCTCTGAAATGAATTTTGATAAGTATTCTCTTAATTGTATTTTGATAAGTATTCTCTGAAATGAATTTTGATAAGTCTGAATTGTATTTTGATAAGTATTCTCTGAATTGTATTTGGATAAGTATTCTCTGAATTGTATTTTGATAAGTATTCTCTTAATTGTATTTTGATAAGTATTCTCTTAAATGAATTTTGATAAGTCTGAATTGTATTTGGATAAGTATTCTCTGAATTGTATTTTGATAATATTCTCTTAATTGTGTTTTGATAAGTATTCTCTAAATTGTATTTTGATTAGTATTCTCTGAATTGTATTTTGATAACTATTCTCTTAATTGTATTTTGATAAGTATTCTCTGAAATGAATATCGGTAAGTCAGAATTGTATTTTGATAAGTATTCTCTGAATTGTATTTTGATAAGTATTCTCTTAATTGTATTTTGACAAGTATTCACTTAATTGTATTTTGATAAGTATTCTCTGAAATGAATTTTGATAAGTCTGAATTGTATTTTGATAAGTATTCTCTTAATTGTATTTTGATAAGTATTCTCTGAATTGTATTTTGATAAGTATTCTCTTAATTGTATTTTGATAAGTATTCTCTTAATTGTATTTTGATAAGTATTCTCTGAGATGAATTTTGATAAGTATTCTCTGAATTGTATTTTGATAAGTATTCTCTGAATTGTATTTTGATAAGTATTCTCTGAATTGCATTTTGATAAGTATTCTCTTAATTGTATTTTGATAAGTATTCTCTGAATTGTATTTTGATAAGTATTCTCTGAATTGTATTTTGATAAGTATTCTCTGAATTGTATTTTGATAAGTATTCTCTGAATTGTATTGTGATAAGTATTCTCTGAATTGTATTGTGATAAGTATTCTCTGAATTGTATTTTGATAAGTATTATCTTAATTGTATTTTGATAAGTATTCTCTTAATTGTATTATGATAAGTATTCTCTGAAACGAATTTTGATAAGTATTCTCTGAATTGTATTTTGATAAGTATTCTCTGAATTGTATTTTGATAAGTAATCCCTTAATTGTATTTTGATAAGTATTCTCTTAATTGTATTTTTATAAGTATTCCCTGAATTGTATTTTGATAAGTATTCTCTGAATTGTATTTTGCTAAGTATTCTCTGAATTGTATTTTGATAAGTATTCTTTGAATTGTATTTTGATTAGTATTCTCTGAAATGAATTTTGATAAGTCTGAATTGTATTTTGATAAGTATTCTCTGAATTGTATTTTGATAAGTATTCTCTTAATTGTATTTTGATAAGTATTCTCTTAATTGTATTTTGATAAGTATTCTCTTAATTGTAATTTGATAAGTATTCTCTGAAATGAATTTTGATAAGTCTGAATTGTATTTTGATAAGTATTCTCTGAATTGTATTTTGATAAGTATTCTCTTAATTGTATTTTGATAAGTATTCTCTCAAATGAATTTTGATAAGTCTGAATTGTATTTTGATAAGTATTCTCTTAATTGTATTTTGATAAGTATTCTCTTAATTGTATTTTGATAAGTATTCTCTGAAATGAATTTTGATAAGTCTGAATTGTATTTTGATAAGTATTCTCTTAATTGTATTTTGATAAGTATTCTCTTCATTGTATTTTGATAAGTATTCTCTGAAATGAATTTTGATAAGTCTGAATTGTATTTTGATAAGTATTCTCTGAAATGAATTTTGATAAGTATTCTCTTAATTGTATTTTGATAAGTATTCTCTGAAATGAATTTTGATAAGTCTGAATTGTATTTTGATAAGTATTCTCTGAATTGTATTTGGATAAGTATTCTCTGAATTGTATTTTGATAAGTATTCTCTTAATTGTATTTTGATAAGTATTCTCTTAAATGAATTTTGATAAGTCTGAATTGTATTTGGATAAGTATTCTCTGAATTGTATTTTGATAATATTCTCTTAATTGTATTTTGATAAGTATTCTCTAAATTGTATTTTGATTAGTATTCTCTGAATTGTATTTTGATAACTATTCTCTTAATTGTATTTTGATAAGTATTCTCTGAAATGAATATCGGTAAGTCTGAATTGTATTTTGATAAGTATTCTCTGAATTGTATTTTGATAAGTATTCTCTTAATTGTATTTTGACAAGTATTCACTTAATTGTATTTTGATAAGTATTCTCTGAAATGAATTTTGATAAGTCTGAATTGTATTTTGATAAGTATTCTCTTAATTGTATTTTGATAAGTATTCTCTGAATTGTATTTTGATAAGTATTCTCTTAATTGTATTTTGATAAGTATTCTCTTAATTGTATTTTGATAAGTATTCTCTGAAATGAATTTTGATAAGTCTGAATTGTATTCTGATAAGTATTCTCTGAATTGTATTTTGATAAGTATTCTCTGAATTGTATTTTGATAAGTATTCTCTTAATTGTATTTTGATAAGTATTCTCTGAAATGAATTTTGATAAGTCTGAATTGTATTTTGATAAGTATTCTCTTAATTGTATTTTGATAAGTATTCTCTCAATTGTATTTTGATAAGTATTCTCTGAAATGAATTTTGATAAGTATTCTCTGAAAGAAATTTTGATAAGTATTCTCTGAATTGTATTTTATAAGTATTCTCTGAATTGTATTTTGATAAGTATTCTCTTAATTGTATTTTTATAAGTATTCTCTTAATTGTATTTTGATAAGTATTCTCTGAATTGTATTTTGATAAGTATTTTCTTCATTGTATTTTGATAAGTATTCTCTGAAATGAATTTTGATAAGTCTGAATTGTATTTTGATAAGTATTCTCTTAATTGTATTTTGATAAGTATTCTCTTAATTGTATTTTGATAAGTATTCTCTGAAATTAATTTTGATAAGTCTGAATTGTATTTTGATAAGTATTCTCTTAATTGTATTTTGATAAGTATTCTCTTAATTGTATTTTGATAAGTATTCTCTGAAATGAATTTTGATAAGTCTGAATGGTATTTTGATAAGTATTCTCTGAATTGTATTTGGATAAGTATTCTCTGAATTGTATTTTGATAAGTATTCTCTTAATTGTATTTTGATAAGTATTCTCTGAAATGAATTTTGATAAGTCTGAATTGTATTTTGATAAGTATTCTCTGAATTGTATTTTGATAATATTCTCTTAATTGTATTTTGATAAGTATTCTCTAAATTGTATTTTGATTAGTATTCTCTGAATTGTATTTTGATAACTATTCTCTTAATTGTATTTTGATAAGTATTCTCTGAAATGAATTTTGGTAAGTCTGAATTGTATTTTGATAAGTATTCTCTGAATTGTATTTTGATAAGTATTCTCTTAATTGTATTATGATAAGTATTCTCTTAATTGTATTATGATAAGTATTCACTTAATTGTATTTTGATAAGTATTCTCTGAAATGAATTTTGATAAGTCTGAATTGTATTTTGATAAGTATTCTCTTAATTGTATTTTGATAAGTATTCTCTTAATTGTATTTTGATAAGTATTCTCTGAAATGAATTTTGATAAGTATTCTCTGAAAGAAATTTTGATAAGTATTCTCTGAATTGTATTTTGATAAGTATTCTCTGAATTGTATTTTGATAAGTATTCTCTTAATTGTATTTTTATAAGTATTCTCTTAATTGTATTTTGATAAGTATTCTCTGAATTGTATTTTATAAGTATTCTCTGAATTGTATTTTGATAAGTATTCTCTTAATTGTATTTTGATAAGTATTCTCTTAATTGTATTTTGATAAGTATTCTCTGAATTGTATTTTGATAAGTATTTTCTTAATTGTATTTTGATAAGTATTCTCTGAAATGAATTTTGATAAGTCTGAATTGTATTTTGATAAGTATTCTCTTAATTGTATTTTGATAAGTATTCTCTTAATTGTATTTTGATAAGTATTCTCTGAAATGAATTTTGATAAGTCTGAATTGTATTTTGATAAGTATTCTCTTAATTGTATTTTGAAAAGTATTCTCTTAATTGTATTTTGATAAGTATTCTCTGAAATGAATTTTGATAAGTCTGAATTGTATTTTGATAAGTATTCTCTTAATTGTATTTTGATAAGTATTCTCTTAATTGTATTTTGATAAGTATTCTCTGAAATGAATTTTGATAAGTCTGAATTGTATTTTGATAAGTATTCTCTGAAATGAATTTTGATAAGTATTCTCTTAATTGTATTTTGATAAGTATTCTCTGAAATGAATTTTGATAAGTCTGAATTGTATTTTGATAAGTATTCTTTGAATTGTATTTGGATAAGTATTCTCTGAATTGTATTTTGATAAGTATTCTCTTAATTGTATTTTGATAAGTATTCTCTGAAATGAATTTTGATAAGTATTCTCTTAATTGTATTTTGATAAGTATTCTCTGAAATGAATTTTGATAAGTCTGAATTGTATTTTGATAAGTATTCTCTTAATTGTATTTTGATAATATTCTCTTAATTGTATTTTGATAAGTATTCTCTAAATTGTATTTTGATTAGTATTCTCTGAATCGTATTTTGATAACTATTCTCTTAATTTTATTTTGATAAGTATTCTCTGAAATGAATTTTGGTAAGTCTGAATTGTATTTTGATAAGTATTCTCTGAATTGTATTTTGATAAGTATTCTCTTAATTGTATTTTGATAAGTATTCACTTAATTGTATTTTGATAAGTATTCACTTAATTGTATTTTGATAAGTATTCTCTGAAATGAATTTTGATAAGTCTGAATTGTATTTTGATAAGTATTCTCTTAATTGTATTTTGATAAGTATTCTCTGAATTGTATTTTGATAAGTATTCTCTTAATTGTATTTTGATAAGTATTCTCTTAATTGTATTTTGATAAGTATTCTCTGAAATGAATTTTGATAAGTCTGAATTGTATTCTGATAAGTATTCTCTGAATTGTATTTTGATAAGTATTCTCTGAATTGTATTTTGATAAGTATTCTCTTAATTGTATTTTGATAAGTATTCTCTGAAATGAATTTTGATAAGTCTGAATTGTATTTTGATAAGTATTCTCTTAATTTTATTTTGATAAGTATTCTCTTAATTGTATTTTGATAAGTATTCTCTGAAAGAAATTTTGATAAGTATTCTCTGAATTGTATTTTATAAGTATTCTCTGAATTGTATTTTGATAAGTATTCTCTTAATTGTATTTTTATAAGTATTCTCTTAATTGTATTTTGATAAGTATTCTCTGAATTGTATTTTGATAAGTATTTTCTTAATTGTATTTTGATAAGTATTCTCTGAAATGAATTTTGATAAGTCTGAATTGTATTTTGATAAGTATTCTCTTAATTGTATTTTGATAAGTATTCTCTTAATTGTATTTTGATAAGTATTCTCTGAAATGAATTTTGATAAGTCTGAATTGTATTTTGATAAGTATTCTCTGAAATGAATTTTCATAAGTATTCTCTTAATTGTATTTTGATAAGTATTCTCTGAAATGAATTTGGATAAGTCTGAATTGTATTTTGATAAGTATTCTCTGAATTGTATTTGGATAAGTATTCTCTTAATTGTATTTTGATAAGTATTCTCTTAATTGTATTTTGATAAATATTCTCTGAAATGAATTTTGATAAGTCTGAATTGTATTTTGATAAGTATTCTCTGAATTGTATTTTGATAAGTATTCTCTTAATTGTATTTTGATAAGTATTCTCTAAATTGTATTTTGATTAGTATTCTCTGAATTGTATGTTGATAACTATTCTCTTAATTGTATTTTGATAAGTATTCTCTGAAATGAATTTTGATAAGTCTGAATTGTATTTTGATAAGTATTCTCTGAATTGTATTTTGATAAGTATTCTCTTAATTGTATTTTGATAAGTATTCTCTTAATTGTATTTTGATAAGTATTCTCTTAATTGTATTTTGATAAGTATTCTCTGAAATGAATTTTGATAAGTCTGAATTGTATTTTGATAAGTATTCTCTTAATTGTATTTTGATAAGTATTCTCTGAATTGTATTTTGATAAGTATTCTCTTAATTGTATTTTGATAAGTATTCTCTTAATTGTATTTTGATAAGTATTCTCTGAAATGAATTTTGATAAGTCTGAATTGTATTTTGATAAGTATTCTCTTAATTGTATTTTGATAAGTATTCTCTGAATTGTATTTTGATAAGTATTCTCTTAATTATATTTTGATAAGTATTCTCTTAATTGTATTTTGATAAGTATTCTCTGAAATGAATTTTGATAAGTCTGAATTGTATTCTGATAAGTATTCTCTGAATTGTATTTTGATAAGTATTCTCTTAATTGTATTTTGATAAGTATTCTCTTAATTGTATTTTTATAAGTATTCTGTTAATTGTATTTTGATAAGTATTCTCTGAAATGAATTTTAATAAGTCTGAATTGTATTTTGATAAGTATTCTCTTAATTGTATTTTGATAAGTACTCTCTTAATTGTATTTTGATAAGTATTCTCTGAAATGAATTTTGATAAGTATTCTCTGAAATGAATTTTGATAAGTATTCTCTGAATTGTATTTTATAAGTATTCTCTGAATTGTATTTTGATAAGTATTCTCTGAATTGTATTTTGATAAGTATTCTCTGAATTGTATTTTGATAAGTATTCTTTTAATTGTATTTTGATAAGTATTCTCTGAATTGTATTTTGATAAGTATTCTCTTAATTGTATTTTGATAAGTATTCTCTGAAATGAATTTTGATAAGTATTCTCTGAAATGAATTTTGATAAGTATTCTCTAAAATGAATTTTGATAAGTATTCTCTAAAATGAATTTTGATAAGTATTCTCTTAATTGTATTTTGATAAGTATTCTCTTAAATCAATTTTTATAAGTATTCTCTGTAATGAATTTTTATAAGTATTCTCTGAATTGTATTTTGATAAGTATTCTCTGAATTGTATTTTGATAAGTATTCACTGAGATGAATTTTGATAAGTACTCTCTTAATTGTATTTTGATAAGTATTCTCTTAATTGTATTTTTGATAAGTATTCTCTGAATTGTATTTTGATAAGTATTCTCTGAATTGTATTTTGATAAGTATTCACTGAATTGTATTTTGATAAGTATTCACTGAATTGTATTTTGATAAGTATTCACTGAGATGAATTTTGATAAGTATTCTCTGAATGGTATTTTGATAAGTATTCTCTGAATTGTATTTTGATAAGTATTCACTGAGATGAATTTTGATAAGTATTCTCTGAATTATATTTTGATAAGTATCCTCTGAGATGAATTTTGATAAGTATCCTCTGAGATGAATTTTGATAAGTATTCTCTGAGATGAATTTTGTATAAGTATTCTCTGAATTATATTTTGATAAGTATCCTCGGAGATGAATTTTGATAAGTATACTCTGAGATGAATTTTGATAAGTATTCACTGAGATGAATTTTGATAAGTATTCTCTGAATTGTATTTTGATAAGTAGTCTTAGAGATGAATTTTGATAAGTATTCTCTGAAATGAATTTTGATAAGTATTCTCTGAAATGAATTTTGATAAGTATTCTCTGAATTGTATTTTGATAAGTATTCTCTGAATTGTATTTTGATAAGTATTCTCTGAATTGTATTTTGATAAGTATTCTATGAATTGTATTTTGATAAGTATTCTCTGTGAGCAATTTTTATAAGTATTCTCTAAATTGTATTTTGATAAGCATTCTCTAAATTGGATTTTGATAAATATTCTCTGAGATGATATTTGATAAGTATTCTCTGAATTGTATTTTGATAAGTATTCTCTGAATTGTATTTTGATAAGTATTCTCCGAGATGAATTTTGAGAATCGAATATTGCTCAAGATATACTATTTTTTCCTTTGAAAAAAAGTGTCAAATTTTTCCCAAATATCATTTATGTGGAGTTAAGCATTCATTGTGAGATCTAATAATTGTTTAAAGTTAAGTAAAATTTTGAGAACCAGCAAATTTTGATATGATTTACATTCGGAACTCATTAACATATCATAGAAACTAGTGATGAGATAATTTCAATATTTTTCCCTATTCTGATACAATTAACTCAGTATAGCTGTAGCCACAATGTTTACACTTTGGTATCCAAAATTAAAATGCTGGCTTTGCATATGCATCCACCCGAATAAAATAATATTTTGAACCGAATTCTCTTGTAAATCTCAAATTTCAATACAATTACCGATTCTGATACCAATAACAAAAGCACCCCCAAATACAGCATAAAAGTAATATAGACCCCTTGGCATCTATCGAAAAAGTTTATAGATTTAAGTTTTAACCAAACTTAAATGTTTATAATTATAAGTTTTAACCAAACTTAAATGTTTATAATTATATTAATTTTCAGATATTTGGAGCTTTACTTATTGCAAAGTTTTTCATAATAAGAACACACGTTTAAAATGTAAACCAAAGTTATTTTTAAAAGATCAACTAACATTTGACGTTTCTGAATTTTTGAGATGAGGATTCGTTATTTGTATTATTGTTCATCGGACTACTGTTCTCATCTTGAGTGTGATTTTCACAACGTTTCGGTCGATATAACCTCCGACCTTTTTCAGGTGTATCTTGTCGAACTTGGGAATTTGGATGGAATTTTGAGCGGAACCCTTTATTTACTTCACAGGGATAGTGTGCTCTTGTTCCATCAGCCATGACTCAATAGAGATCGTAAGTAATTTGCAAATGTATTTTTCAGTTGCCCACACTGAGGATTGAACCTTCAACTTTCAGGAGAACATCAGTTTTACAATTGATTTTTCCCAGTACTCTAACTACTGCGCCACGGGTTCTTGCGGACAATTCTTGTACGAATTTTAGGAGCCTTAAACCTACTTTTCTATTTCTAGTTTGTAAATATCGCTATTTATTAGTAATTATTACTATATATTTATGTATATCTATCTCTATACTTATTACTTGTATATATTATCTATTGTTTATAATTAATGGTCCCCATATCGTATTAAATTAGTAACCATCCTAATATAGTTATAAAAAAAGCTGATAAATCTAACATCTTTGTCATTCTTAACAAATCCGATTATGATGAAAAACTTAAAAATATTACTAATGATAATACGAAATTTAAAAAGAAATAGTAAAAATCGTACAAATATACTTAAAACGCAAGTTAATAAACTAATTACAGCTAACAATACACAAACTGGTAATTATCAATTCCCTAAAATAATTGGAGACTATAAACCTGGTTACTCATATGGCACAGTGCAGATACATAAACCTGATTTCCCACTCCGACCTATCATATCCCAAATTCCTACTCCCATCTATCATCTAACAAAAACATTAAACGAACCTATTAGCCCATATATTCCTAGCAAATATAGTGTTGTCCACACATGAACTAATACAAATATTTAAATCAATGCGCCCAGAAAACAAAATAATTGCTTTTCTCAATGTAGAAACTTTATTCACAAATGTACCTGCAGTAGAAACTATAGATATAATTATCAAAAAACATTTATAATAATATGTCACTCCCCCTATTTAAAATTAATAAAAGAGTATTATAAAAATTACCATTAATCTGCACTACAGAAGTACCCTTCTATGACCCCAACGGTAACATATATACTCAAATAGACGTAGTGGCAATGGGATCAGTCCTTGAACTGACCCTAAGTTAATTCTACATGGCTGATTTAGAGAACAAAATATTTATAAATAATTTAAAGCCCCCCCCATATATGTATGCTATGTGGACGGCATTCTTATTTTAGCTGAAAATAATGAAAAGATATACCAACTACATCTTTTTCAAAAGCACTCAATCCTTAAATTTACAGTAGAGTTGAATAATAATAATAATAATAATAATAAAAATTTATTTCTTGATGTCCTTATTGATACGTCCAATAATACTTTTAATACCTCTGTATATAAAAAACCACAATCATAAACTCCAGCCTCCTAAACTTAAAAGTGAGTGCCAACAAAGCTACAAATAGCCATAATAAAAAAAATTATTAAATCATGCTAAAATGATATCATCCACAAAAAAGCATTACTAATTGAAATAAAAAACATTAAACAAGTACTCATCAATAATCATTTTCCTAATAACATTGTGGATGAACAAATAAAATGAATGCTATAATCCCTTGAAAACCCTAATATTAGTCAACACTGCAATGCAAACTCTAATAATATATTTTATCAAAATCTTCAGAATCGAAGAAAACGCAATTAAAAATATCATACGTAGATACTTGATGCCTTTAGACAGTAATTCTAAAATTAAATTTATTACAAGAAGTTTAGAACACAAAACCTTGTGGTTAATAACAACTCCTCACCAATGTAGTGTATAAATTCAAATGCTCTATGGGAGAATGTAACTCCGAAAATAATACATACATTGGGCATACAACGACAACATGCATCTAAAAAAATACTAGTGCAAAATGTAAACATTTGATAAAAGAACATAATTGATCTCTCTCCAATCTTAGAAAGGTGCTCATTGACAACATACAAAATTATACAACATGAAAATAATATTTAAAAATTCTTGAACCCTTCAAACCACTATAAATGATATTGCATTTGAGAAAAGCAGCAACATTCTAAAATGTCTTGCATAGTTTGTACTGGACAGAATTTGTTAACTGTGTCCATGAACCTGCTGATTTTAATACTCAAATTTTTAATCGATCTATATTTTTGAACGACTTTCATTGATTCTATATATTTTAACTTATCATCGCCTCACGCCATTTACTGTATATTTCAGTTTTCACTTTTAATTCTCATTTTCGCTCCTTCGCACTTTTATTTCAACATCTGATGATGATTCATGGATAAATCGAAAGCATTCGTGACAGCAACAATTATGGAACTTTTATTAATATTTTTGACTTTTATACAAAAAAGATTGTGGAAAATCGAAAAATTAAAAAAAAAGAATCATAAATACGTTGCATTTAATGTTTGCTTGAATGAAAAAATACTGCCTAAATATACCAATTTTAAATATGTGTACATATATATATATATATATACACACATATATATGTGTGTGTGTGTATATATATATATATATATATATATATCTGTGTATGTATGTATATATATATGTGTGTGTGTATATACACTCTGATCAAAAATTTAAGGCTACTTAAAAATCTTGAAAAAGAAACTTTTTTTAAGGATAGATTTTAAACTCTTCCGACTTAAGGTTACTAATACTACAATCTAAAATGTTATGGAAACAAAAAGGTACATTCCAAAAGTTTTATTTAAAAATTTGCATTTTTATATAAAAATTATAAGACCTAGAGTATAAATTGTTAGATTTATGGTAATTCTAATGTTTTTAGTTCAGTTAGAGATTAGTAATCACTTTGTAAAAGTGTTACCATACCTAAAGCAAGAAAATGAAATCTAACAAGTCCTCAGACGTACTTCTCCATCGTACAGTATATCGATACACTATGGCTGACTGGGATAGTTGCTGTACATTTATATCGGATCTTCCTCTGCGTTCCATGTTTAAAAAGAATGTGTCGTCTATAGTATCAGACCTGACGGAATGGTTAATTGTAGGGTATAGACCATTTCATACCCTCGAAAAAGTTCCAGCAAAAACCTAACAGCCAGCCATGGTTTTCTCCAGAATATGCTGCTGCTATTGCGCACAGAAATCACTTTTTTCACTGCTTCCAACGTAATAGATGTATGGAAACTAAAGCTGCTTTCAGGAATGCCAGCAACCATTGTGAGAAAGTAATAAAGAATGCAAGAGAGTTGTATGCTCAATTCATCAAGTCCAAAGTAGCTGAGCAGCAGCTTGGTTCCCACCAGTTTTGGCAAATAGCAAACAGAATCCTAAACAGAAGCGTGTGCTCTATCCCAACTATCATCAATGGACCTGAGTTAATCTCCTCAGCATCAGACGAAGCAAAACTCTTTGCCAAGAACTTTGCAGCTAATTCTACTCTTTGCGACCAAGGCCGCCAACCCCCAATATTTCCTCCTGTATCAGAAAACCTGCTATGTGATATACAAATATCTGTACATGATGTTGCCAAACTAATCAAAAACCTTGATTCCAGTAAAGCAACCGGCCCTGGCAGTATTCCAATTATAGTACTCAAAAAACTTCAACCAGAACTAGCGCCCATACTTACAAAACTGTTTAAACGTTGTCTTAAGGAGAATTGCTTCCAATCACCCTGGAAAATCTCATCAGTATGCCCTGTATTTAAGAATTCAGGTGATCGCTCATCCCCCTCTCAGTACAGGTCAATAAGTCTCCTGTGCATCATGAGTAAGTTGCTGGAATCTGTGTTAAATAGAGAAGTAATCAAACATCTCAACAAAAACCTTCTTAGTGACACACAATATATGGTTTCCGTTCTGCTAGATCTACAGCAGATGTGCTTACAGTTATATCGCATAGGATTAGCGAATCTCTCGACAGAGGCAACCTTTCTAGGGCAATTGCTCTTGACATATCAAAGGCTTCTGATAGGGTATGGCAAAAGGTTTACTTAACAAGATCTCCAGCTACTGTATAGCTGGAAATGTCTTCTCAATTATTAAATCATTTCTCTCTAATAGGTTCATAAGAGTAGTAGTTGATGGGCAAAAATCAGAAGCTCACAGTATTAATGCTGGAGTCCCTTAGGGGTCCATCCTGGGCCCAACTCTTTTCCTGATCTACATTAATGATCTTCCAAATCACATCCTTACATCATTCGTAGACATTTTTACTGATGACACTACCATCTATGGTAGCACATCTAAGACAGTAAACGACCAAGTTCTCTCCGATTCTCCCTCCTCTGATCTTGATCACATTGTAGAATGGGGAAAGGAGCGGCTGGTTACTTTAAATGCATCTAAAACCAAGCTTCTGCCAATCATCAACGTTCTGATCCCACTCTGGCATCAATTAAAATGAATGGCGCTTATCTTGGGGAGGCCTCAAGTTATGGTTTTTTAAATCAGAGATTTGCTTCTCCTAGAAAGGTTGCCTTCACCACGGCTTACAGGAGTCCTCTCCACCCTAACACACACAAACATACAAGGTGCTAGTTGGCCATTGACCCGGAAAAAGGGTTCATTTGCCCTTTAGAAGGTCTTGTTTTTAATCCTTCAGGGAGACTAGCCACCCTCCTTACCAAACAAGTATGGTGGGGGTACCAGTTTAATCTCTGGTGAGCCGACCATGAGGCAGATGTACTGGGTTACATGGTACCAGTAGCATATGACATGACCTGACAAAAATACATATATACATATACATGTGTATATATACATACATATAGATATACAAACATATATATATATATATATATATATACACACCTGTATATATATATATATATATATATATATATATATACACATACATGTGTATATATGTATATACATACATGTATATATATGTATATACATACATGTACATACATATATGTATATACATACATGTATATATGTACATGTATACATATACATGTACATGTATATATGTATATACATACATGTATATATGTACATACATATATGTATATGCATATATATGTATATACATACATGTATATATGTGCATACATATATATGTATATACATACATATGTATATACATACATGTATATATGTGTATACATATAGATATACATACATATATACAGATATATATATGCATATACATACAGATATATATATGCATATACATACATGTATATATGTACATACATATGCATATACATACATGTATATATATGCATATATATATGTATATATATACATACATATATACATATATGTATATACATACATGTATATATGTACATATATATATGTATATACATATATATGTATATACATACATACATACATATATATATATATATACATATATATATGAATATACATACATGTATATATGTACATATATATGTATGTATATACATATATGTATATATGCATATATATATGTATGTATATATATATGTATGTATGTATATACATATATATATATGCATATATATATATATGCTACTGGTACCATGTAACTCAGTACTACCTGCCTCATGGTCAGGTCACCGGCGACTAAACTGGTTCCCCCACCTGACGTGTTTAGTGAGGAGGGCGGCTAGTCTCCCTGAAGGATTAAAAACAAGACCTTCCAAAGGGCGAATGAACTCTTTTTCTGGGTCAACGGCCAACTAGCACCGTGTATATTTGTGTGTGTGCATATGTGTATTGGGGTAGAGAAGGCTCCCGTAAGTTGTGGTGAAGGCAACCTTTCTAGGAGAAGCAAATCTCTGATTTAAAAAAAACCATAAAGCGGAAAACCAGTACCCGCATTAAGCTGGTCTGCAGTTTAATTTGTTGCTGGCTATCTTGCTCTTGCTTGTTGCTGGATCTCAACATTTTGAACCGAGAGAGAGACTTAGCTGTCGTACAAAGCTAAGACTCTGTAACATCATATTTGTATAGATACTACCTCAGACATTTGGGCTCATGGATTTTAAATGTCTGAGGGAGTGGCACTCGTCTGACAAGACGTTGCAATCATCATATATATATGTACATATATATATATGTATGTATGTACATATATATATATATGTACATATATATATGTACATACATATATGTGTACATACATATATACATATATATGTACATACATATATGTGTACATACATATATACATATATATATATGTACATACATATATGCATATATATATATGTACATACATATATACATATATATATATATGTACATACATATATACATATATATATGTACATACATATATACATATATATATGTACATACATATATACATATATATATGTACATACATATATACATATATATATGTACATAGATATATACATATATATACATATATATATGTACATACATATATATATATGTACACACATATATACATATATATGTACATACATATATACATATATATATGTACATACATATATATATATATACATATATATATGTACATACATATATACATATATATATACATATATATATATGTACATACATATATACATATATATATATGTACATACATATATACATATATATATACATACATATATACATATATATATGTACATACATATATACATATATATGTACACGCATATATATATATGTACATACATATATACATATATATGTACACACATATATATATATGTACATACATATATACATATATATGTACACACATATATATGTACATGCATATATACATATGTATGTACATACATATATACATATATATATATATATATGTACATACATATATACATATATATATGTACATACATATATACATATATATATATGTACATACATATATATATATATGTACATACATATATACATATATATGTACACACATATATATGTACATACATATATACATATGTATGTACATACATATATACATACATATATATACATATATATATGTACATACATATATATATATATGTACATACATATATATATATATGTACATACATATATATATGTACATACATATATATATGTACATACATATATAGAGAGAAAATAAAAAGGAACAAACCGTATTATGTGTTCATCAACGTTTCGTCTTTATTTCGAGAGGAAGTCTCGAAATAAAGACGAAACGTTGATGAACACATAATACGGTTTGTTCCTTTTTATTTTCTCTATTTTGTCGGAATACTATTTCCATTATTTTCACATATATATATGTACATACATATATATATGTACATATATATATATATATATATATATATGTACATACTTACATATATATATATGTATGTATATATATGTACATACTTACATATATATATATGTATGTATATATATGTACATACTTACATATATATATATATATATATATATATATATATATATGTAAAAAAGTTATGATATAATAAAATAAAACCAGTAGATTAAGAATCTGTTTATTGTTTATTCATGGGAAAGTATAATATCAGTGATCCATGATTTTTTTATTTTTTTTTTATTTGTGAGGAGTTCTGATTTTTATTTTTATTAAATAATTTAAATTTTAAATTACAAAGTCAATTTGGTATAGCTTGTTGGTATATCTTTTTACAAAAGTCGAACTCGCCGGTCACATTTGGAATGTTGACGTTTATAGGTTTTCGGGTATGTATATAAGAAATAAACACCCCAACCTCCCCATGTTAAGAACGGCTTTCAGAATAGACACTTCCCACCTTGTCAGCATACCCCAAAACCTATAAAATTGACATGTCGAATATGTAAGAGGAGTTTGATGTAATGTAAAAATGTACCGAATTTAAAATGGAACAAAATTTCATTTGACATATTTATATTCTAAAGGAAAGGTTGAATAATTTTTTCAGTTACGTTTGTGCTGTATTTCTGCAATTGTGAATAATTTCATAATTATGAATGAAGTAAGACACCAGGAAAGTGAACCCTGCACACATGCATGTTTTACATAATGACACTCCCTTGCGATAAAAATGTGCAGTTGTATTAGTCTGTTTTATTTACTCTTTTTTTTTATTTTTATTTTACTTAAATAATTTTTCTTTAACTGAAATAGTCCATGTTTTGGAATTTTTTTCATGTTTTACGATAATTTTTTGTTGAATTGTTAAGTTTGTTTTCTTTCTATTTTTCGTGCACGTTGATTTTTTTTTTTACACACCATTCATCAGTTTTAATTTATTTAATCACAAACTAAACCATTTGGTTTACCTATTATTATTACAATAAATTAAAGTGTTTAAAAAAATTTAGAACAAATTATAAGAAAATATGCAATATTTGTAAAAATAAACTTTAACAAAATTTGTTTTCTTTCAATTTTTTACACACCGTTCACTAGTACTACTCGGAAAGATATCTTAAATTACAAGAAAATAAATTTTTTTAAATACTCAATGAACAAAAAAAATTATTTCAATGAAAATAAAATATGCATGAAAAAAATGAAAGGAAATAAAAATAAAATACGCATGAAAAAAATGAACTAAATTTATTGGTTTGGACCATATGGAAATTAATGAAATTAACATTAAACCCAAAAAAACATGCACATACACACATGTGTATGTGCATAAACAAAAACAATCTCATTCGCACACACGTGTGTGTGTGTGTGTGTGTGTGTGTGTGTGTGTGTGTGTGTGTGTGTGTGTGTGTGTGTGTAAATACAAGCACAAACGTGCGGAATTACTAAATTTATTTAAGTTAAAGAAAATTTAATGGTTTAGACAATTTGGAAATAAATAAAACTAACTTTAAACAAAAATAAAACACACACACACGTACACATGTGTTTATGTTTCTCTTTCGTATGTATGTAATCAGAAGAGGCTATATTGTAGTGCAAGTGACCGTTCAGTTTTGAGGTTGATACCGTAATCTAGAATATAGGAATCAGAAGCCAGTGTATACGTACAGAGAGACATCATTATTTCTGTAGATGAAAAGTGATAAGATATGTGCAAATGAGTAGCCAGTTAATGTCAGTGGAGGCACAGGAAAATAAGAAATAGAATAAATTCAAGCGGTGAAGGATTGGGTCGTAAGAAGACTTATGGATTAGGGAGTGAAATTGCAACTACTTTCTCTGTAAGCTATGACCATGATGATTATGTCGCTCCTAGGAATAAATGTAATATTTTAATATTATGTATTAATCTGTCTAAAATGTCATTCTATAGTTAAATAAGGTAATGTCTAATAGAGTAAAAATAATAAATTTTTGTATGCCATCTGTTGTTATAAACCTACGGTATTTTGGTTCAGAGAGGAAAATCTGTGCCTCTTTTATTATATATATATAATATAAAGCTGAACATCTGTGTGTGTGTGTGTGTGTGCCTGCTGGTCACGAATAAGCTCCTATATGGTTGATTATTTTAAAAAACTGATTACATATAATGATAAAAGATGTATCGAGGACCAGGAATGGGTATGTTTGATCTGGCAGAACGGTGGTTCATAAAAATTGTGGGGTCTGCATTCGCGCCTGACCCCCAAAGTATGGAAATAAAAAATGAAAAAAACGTTTACAAGTGTTTTTGATATAGATGTACATAAGAATACTTTGATAAGTATGTTTCAACTTAAATAGGGATGGTATAATAAAATTGTGGGGTCTGCGTTCGCGCCTGTACTCCATGAAAATATGGCACAAACTTTAACAAAGACTTTTCGTATCTATTTGCGTAAGTATACTTTGATAATTATGTTTCAGTTTGAAGAAATATGGTATAATAAAATTATTTGGTGTTCGTTCGCGCCTGACCTCCATAGAATGTAAATATGTCACAAAGTTTAACAAGGTTTTTTAAAAGGTGTGAGGGTCCACAATAACACCTTTACTTTAATCTTAATTCACGCTTTTATTTATTAATTTGAGTTGAATCATATTGTGTCGAATAAATTCACCTCATAAATTCACGTTCTTATTAAAGTGAACCCCTCCCCCCCAAAAAGAAATCGGAACTTCAGACAATTCTCAACAAAAATTTTGAATAACTCTGTTTTTTTCCTTCTCCACTTGCACGTGGCACTCTTTCGAAAATAGATAAATAGATAAATAATAAAAAATAAGAATGTTACTTGTTATCATGTCAAAAGAAGGAACAAATCCTGCTCACGTGATTACGTGTCTTTTTAAAAACATTTACATAACCTTTTTATTTTTATTTATATATCTGTTTAATCTTTTTTTGTCAGTGTACTGGAAGGAATTCAGTTGATTACAACCCTTTCTGCGTGTTCTTTACATTACACTAGCACAACCCTGAATCTGACGGCGCTACACTACACCGTTCAATACTGTAAAACTGAAATGAAGCTGTTCTGCTTGAAAAGAGCTCTATTTTCTTCTTATTCATATTTATATCGATTCTTTGCTTTAAAAAACTAAAGTAATTACGTGTTTACTTTTTTAACATCCTATTTTGCTGTTTCGGATTATTTTACTAAAGTAAGGCTTCATTATTTTTCAAAACTGTTTTTGTTTCATTGTTTTTTGATATTTCGTCAATATTATTTAGTAAGAGTATTTAGCAGAAAAAAGCTACCAAACGACTACTCAAAAAAATAAATATACAAGAAATAAATGTTACCATAATCAATAAAAGTTCAGTTTATGTTTTTTTTGTTTTGAAATAGTTTTTAATGCTCTTTACCTGAAATAATTTCAGCGAATCGAAATTAAAATGAAATTTGAGGCGATAACTACTTAAATGAATTTTTATATAAACTACACGTGCCATAATCAAATATTCCTCAAGCACAAAATAACGGAAAACATTAAAATATGTTTATAAATATTCCTTACTTTGACGGAACACTCTTAAATTGTTAACACAAAATGCTCAGGTGCCCCTCCTTCAAATTGAAAACGGGGCACTCCATTTCAAAGTCGCTGCCATTTTGATTTTTTTAAACCGGTTCGTGAATCAAAAAAAAAATTTTTTTGTACAAATTACTTAAAACTACAACTACTAACTAAAACTACTTAAAACTACAACTACTATAAAAGTAACTTTTATTGACTATGGTGACATTTATTTCTTGTATATTTATATTATATATATATATATATATAACATTTTCTCTTTGTAAGGAAACATCATTTTGTTCGTCACTCTTGGCTACAAATGGAAATAAAGTTGACATAAAAAAATATATTTTCGCAAAAATCATTTTTACTTTATCATATTTTGCTAAGGGTAAACTTTTTGAGTATCAAAACCCATCCCTTTACAACCCCCTCCTTTTCATAACCTATCATACTTTCATCAATCGCAGTCCATTTCATGTGGGCTGTTTCTGAACCCAGTCAACGACGGGTACTTCTGCTAGTATATATATATATATATATACATATATGTATGCATATGTATGTGACCGGTTGGATTCTGTTTTCGTCTGATTCCTACGTCCATTTATTTGTAAAATGTATATAAAAATGTATATATATATATATATATATATATAGATATATGTATATATCTATATCTATATATATGTAAATATATCTATCTATATATATATATATATATATATATATATATATCTATATCTATGTATATATATCTATATATGTATACATATATATATATATATGTATACATATATATATGTATATATATGTATACATATATATATGTATATATATGTATACATATATATATGTATATATATATATGTATATGTATATATATGTATACATATATATATATGTATATATATATGAATACATATATATACGTATATGTGTATGTATATATGTATATATATATATATGTAGATATTTATATATATGTATATATATTTATATATATATAGATATTTATATATATATTTATATATATATATGTGTGTGTGTGTGTGTGTGTGTAAATATATGTATGTATACATATAAATATATGTATGTATATAAATATATGTATACATATATATTATATATATATTTATATATATTTATATATATTTATATATATATATTATATATTATATATATATTTATATAAATATATGTATACATATAAATATATGTATGTATATAAATATATGTATGTATACAAATATATGTATGTATACAAATATATGTATGTATACATATTTATATGTATAGGTATATATATATATATATTTATGTATATATATATATATGTGTGTGTGTGTGTGTAAATATATGTATATATATATATGTATGTATGTAAATATATATATATGTATATATATATATATATATATATATAATATAAAGCTGAATGTGTGTGTGTGTCTGGTCACGAATAGGCTCCTATATGATTTATTATTTTAAAACCCTGATTACATATAATGATAGATTTATCGAGACACAGGAATGGATATGGTTAGTCTGGCAGAACGGTGGTTCATTAAAATTGTGGGGTCTGCATTCGCGCCTTGTCCACAAATATGGAAATAAATTATTAAAAAAAAACGTTTACAAGGGTTTTTGATATAGATGTACATAAGAATACTTTGATAAGTATGTTTTAACTTAAATAGTGTGGTATAATAAAATTGTGGGGTCTGCGTTCGCGCCTGGCCTCCATAGGAACAAACTTTAATTGAAGATTTTTCATATCTATCTACGCAAGTATACTTTGATAATCATGTTTCAGTTTGAAGAAATATGGTTAATAAAATTATGGGGTGTTCGTTCGCACCTGACCTCCATAGAATGGAAATATGTCCCAAAATATGTTAACAAGGTTTTTTAATATAGATCCACAGAATATTGTGATAAGTGTTTCAGTGTGAACAGGTATGGTATAATAAATTATGGGGTTTATCTATTTTTACTTTCATAATATTTTGCTTTGGTTTTGATACCCCGAAATTCGAAGCTATCTCTTTACAACCTTTCCTTTTCATAGCCTATCATACTTTCATAAATCAGAGTCCATTTTCTGTAGGCTGTTTTTGAACCCAGTCAACGATGGGTACATTTGCTAGTATATATATCAGTGGCGGCTCGTGCCTGAGATAAGTGGGGGTGCTGCTGCTTCAAAAATTTTACGTATTGTTTTAATATCGTGTAAAAGAAATTCGAATATATAAGTAAATATTTAATCAAATAATAAACAAACCAATCAGAAATGGATAATACGCAAAAACTTTTTATTAAAAATATTTTTTAAATTGTGTACACTTTACAGAATAATAAAAATAATATATCCATTTATTCCTTTTAAACTTTTCAGATTAAATTAAAGTTTGCGTTTTTTGGGTTTTTTTTGTAAACAAAGAAAAAAGTTTTTTAAATACATTTTATTTTCAATTTTTAATAACTTATTTTTTTATATAAAAACAAAAAAGAAACACTGAAATTTACTTGCCTCCCTACGAGGGTTAATTTAGGAGTTTACTTTTTGAAAATAGCGTTTTATTTAATAACAATTTTATTTACAAAATTTATTTTTAAAAATGTATTTATAACAAAACGTATTTGTAAATAAAATACAAAATAAAAAAGTTTACATTTTTATATAGTGAGCAAACAAACAAAAATATTTAAAGATACAAAATTTATTTACACATCTTTTAACAACTTGCTTTTTATATAAAAATAACAAACTTGGCTATTTACTGACCTTCCCATGCCGGTAAAGATCGACATAAAGTGGAGATGTATTATAAGAAAATAGGGTGTCATATATAAGCATTATAAAACATCGATTTTTAATGTAGCTTTCTCCCCAATGAAAACAAAAAATTAAAATTGTCTCAGTCCAGAAGGATTTCTAATTACTTTTTTTAATGCGTATTATCTGCCCCATCTACTAATAAATTCAATGTAAAGTTTAAAAAATGCATAATTATAAAACCTGTTTCTTTACTTAGAAACACATTTTAATTTAAAATTTCAAAGTGTAAAACTTCTAACATTGTCCTCGTTGGAGGCAAATAAATGCTAATTTTTTTATTTCTAAAACATACAAGTTAAAAAGATTTCTAACTAAAATGTATTTTCAACACAAAATGTTTCTTCGCTTGTTTGCTTCTAGGAAAAAATGTAAACAGTTTTGTTTTTTTTATTTTGTAAAGTTTAGTTGTTGCAAAATAAATAGCATTTAAAACTACTTAAAACAAACAAACAAAAAGGCAGGTAGATCGAAAAGTAATTTTATTTTTATGGTAAGATTTATTTATTGTATATTTGATTTTTACCCTTAGTCGCGTGTTCATCAGTGCTAAATCCTCGAATACTTAAAAAATAAACAAGAAAGAAAAAACAAAACAGGTTTCTGCATATTATATATTTCCGTCTGCTACCGAATACAATCGCAACGGCAACGCTAAAAGTGTGCGTATTTAAAAAAAAAAAAAAGCACAATATTTTATGTACAAGAACACATTATATGGACATTTTAATAATTAAAAAAAATGTAAATAAGCCTTTCTTTTTCAATAACAAAATGTTATCATATTTATAAGTACAGGCGCACACTCTAAGCAAACACCGAATTTCACAAGCGTCTGAGACGCGTAACTGCGAGAAGCGACAGTTCCCTAGCGGCCGTTATCGGTTGTCTAAAAGCGCGCATGCGCACAACAGAATTTCATTAAGAAAGTGTAACCGTGAATTTCACAGCTCCAAGCAAGTTTTATTTTTGTTTTTATATGAATTTGGAGATACCGACATTAAACTTAATGATTTTATAATGTACACATAGAAAAAAATAAAATAATAATAATAAAAAAATAAACGTATTATTTTTAATTTTATCATTAATGTTATGTAGACATAATTTGGGGGTGCTGCATGCACGAGCCGTCACTGATATATATAAATATATATATCTATTATATATATAAATCCGTAATCCTGTCTGTTTGTTTGTTCACAATTTGATTAATATATACAAAAGTTTCCTTACTTTACTCTTCTTTTGGTCAAGATCAAAGTGTAGTATCTGTTCTTAAGATACTGCACTTCAATTTCTTGTTCTCTTTCGGTGGAGGAGAAATCCTTCACGACTGAGACTATTTTTATTTTTGTACCTTTTCTCCACGTTACAAAAACAACCCTGGTGTCTAACTCTGTCCCGTGGGGAGGCATAGTAAATGGTGCCCGGAAAACTCGTCCCGGGAAAACTCGTCTCGGGAAAACTCGTCTCGGGAAAACTCGTCTCCGGAAAACTGGTCCCCTTTCGCTAGGTAGGAAAACTGGTCCCTTATTGAATAAATACCGATTGAAAACACATTTTATGATCATTCTTGAAGGAGATATTATTTTTTAAAATAGACTATAGCCCCCCCCCTAATATTTTTTAAAAATATTTTTACTTGTTTAATGTTTTCTTTTTTTTTTTTTTTTTTTAATAAAATCGATTTTCTAAGTGTCCGTTTTCTACCTAACTGGCTAAGTTCTTAGTGGTTTCACTTATATTAAAGCGTTTATTATGTTCATACAAAGTTGATTAAAAAATTTTTTTGTTCTTATTTTAACGATGTTTTTTCGAGTCATAAAAACAATAATTAAAAACAAAACCAAAAAATTAAAAAACAGGGAGCGATTCGATTTTTCGTTACTTTTTTGTTTTGGTTTTTAATTATGATAGTTTTTTGTTGTTATGTTTTTGTTTTCTCTCATACCAAATGCACTCATGCGTTATTTAAAATTATATTTTTATCCATTATCAACATTTATTGTCGTCCTGTCAAATTTTGCAAAAATTAACTAATAAATTAAAAGCGAAATATTTTTTTGGCGCGATAGATGCCATGTGCTTACAATCTTTCGTTAACTAATTTTTAATTTTTTAAATTTTTACTTCAAAATTCTAAAATCAATCATTCAGAGAAAAAGTAATCACTAGATAAATTTATTAATCAATTTTATTGAAAACTCCGCTATCGTTTATCAAGAATCTTTTTAATTTCATTTTTGTTGGTTGTTTTTCGGAGGGAGATATAGTTTTAACCCCCCCCCCCTCTCTAAATTATATTTTAAAAAATATTAATTGTAAGCACATGGCATCTATCGGGCCAAAAAAATATTTCGCTTTTAATTTATTAGTTAATTTTTGCAAAATTTGACAGGACGACAATAAATGTTGATAATGGATAAAATTATAATTTTAAATAACGCATGAGTCAGTGCATTTGGTATGAGAGAAAACAAAAACATAACAACAAAAAACTATCATAATTAAAAAACCAAAACAAAAAAGTAACGCTCCCAGTTTTTATTTTTTTGGTTTTGTTTTTAATTATTGTTTTTTATGACTCCAAAAAACATCGTTAAAATAAGAACCAAAAAAATTGTAATTAACTTTGTATGAACATATTAAACGCTTTAAAATAAGTGAAACCACTAAGAACTTAGCCAGTTAGGTAGAAAACGGGCAATCGATTTTATTAAAAAAAAAAAAAACAAAACATTAAACAAATAAAAATATTTTTTTTTTAAATATTATGGGGGGGGGGGGGCTATAGTCTATTTTAAAAAGCAATATCTCCTTCAAGAACGATCATACAATGTGTTTTCAATCGATATTTATTCAATAAGGGACGAGTTTTCCCGAGATGAGTTTTCCGGAGACGAGTTTTCCGGAGACGAGTTTTCCTAAATTCATAGTAAATAAGTACTTTACTCTTTCATTTATTTCTATATATAGCTTCTTTCTTGGAAACTAGATACAATAAAAAGATTGTCATTAGCATATGACATTAAGAAAGATCGATTTTATTAAATAGCGGTATCTTAATTAATGTTTCTAGCGAGAGAATTGTTTTCAGTGTTTTATTTAAAATTGTTTTTAATATATTTTAAACAATAATTATATTGATAACATTTATTTTTGGGGGAATTATTATTTCAACATCGAATTTTTAAAAAAACTTTTAGAGTTATTTGCCCCTTAGAATCTTCCGATCATTTCATTTGCTTGTTGTTATTATTCTTTAAACAGCTATACAGAAATCGCAAATTTCACGATGTGTTTAATACCTAAAAAAAATAGGATCTACTGCCCCCCTCTGAATTCCACAATTTACACTTTTCTTTCTTTTTTTTTTTCACGTTAATCTCATTGATTACAAACTTTAATTTCTAATTAAAAAAAAAAGGTAAATTTTTACGACGTGACTCAGCGTCTTTTAACTCCTAAAAAATTAGGACCTACTTTTTGGGGGCCGTAATACGTTTAAACAATCTTTATAAATAATATGAAAGAATAATTGCGAAAAAAAGAAAATTAACATTTTAAAGTGGGGGATCACTTTTCTATATAAATTTAACGTAAAAATGAACACAGATTTTGGCCACAAGGCATTCAACGAGATATATCATCTCTAGCATTTTTTTTTTTTTCAAATTTAGCGATGGAGATGGATGGGGCAAAACATGACAAATAAAGTTTTTTTGTTTGGTGGGCGTGGGAATTACATTTGAAGCATAAAATAATTATAAATTTAATTAATTTTTATGACACCATTCTGTACTTTCACCTTACACTTTTATAAACAAAATGAACCCCAACATAGGACAAATTCATTTTTGTTATTTTGGAGGGAGATTACATTAGAAGAATAAAATGATGAAAAATTTTGAATTAATTGTTGATAGATCTTCATTTTTTTTTAGGAGTTCTATCTACTTGGTTATTTTTATTTATTTATTTATTTTTTGCCATCACGCAGGCATTCGCTGTTATCTTTAGTGAAACAAAAGTTCTAATGATTTATTTTTAATTATTTATTTTTAGGGTGTGTATTTATAGTACTCAATATCCGGGAAATAGTTTCTTCTATCTGTATCCATTCTGCCGAAATATCTGGTGGAGAGGGTATCAGGTACTTCTTCTTTTAAGGAACGATTAAATTTACATGTTTTTATCCGTTCTTTTATTTATGGAATTGTTGTGAGGGTATCCATGTTACCCATGACGAAAATGATTAGTGTAGCAGGTGTGTTCAAAACGGAACTGTATGTAAACCCAGGCAACGCTGGGTACTCATGCTAGTATATATATATATATATATATATATATATATATATATATATGTTGGAAAACTCGGCTGTTGGAAAACTGCTTCTGCTGTACCAATATTCAAGAATTCTGGCGAAAGGACTGACCCAGCAAATTATCGCCCCATTAGCCTCCTCCCACTTTTTGCCAAAATATTTGAGACCTTAATTAACCATGCTCTAGTCCATCACTTTACAGATGCTAAACTTCTGACTGACAAACAATATGGATTTAGACAAGCCCGTTCCACAGCAGACATCCTAACTGTAATCTCTGAACGTATATACCATTCACTGGACAAAGCGGGGGAGGGCAGAGCCGTAGCTCTAGATATATCTAAGGCTTTTGACAGGGTATGGCATGAGGGTCTCTTCAGGAAAATTAGATCATACGGTATCACTGGTAGAATACTTAACATAATTAAATCCTTCTTAGATAAGAGAAAAATCCAGGTCGTCCTCGACGGTCGTACATCTAAACAATATGATATAAATGCGGGAGTGCCCCAGGGTTCTATCCTTGGACGTCTATTGTTCCTGATATTCATAAATGACCTCCCCAACAAAATTGCCTCTGAGATGGGTATATATGCTGATGACACTACACTCTATGGCAGGCATGACAGGAAGACGAATGAACACATTTCTAAAGAAATGCCAGAAACACTAGAGGAAGACCTCCAATCTGTGGTGGAATGGGGACAAAAGTGGTTGGTCGCGTTCAATGCTGCCAAGACTAAACTAGTTTCATTCAATAATTACAAGAAACCCTCTCTACCACCTTTAGCAATGGCCAACGACTCTTTATCTGAGAGTACATCTTTCAAACTCCTTGGCCTAACGTTCACAGGAAACATGAGTTGGAACAATTACATTGAAGGCATTGCCAGGGCCGCTGCAAGAAAGGTGGGCTCTCTCTACCATGCTAGACAACTACTAACACCCGAAAGTATCCTGTACCTTTATAAGGCCACCATTCGCCCATATATGGAGTATTGCTATCACATCTGGGCTGGTGCATCTGCTACTAGTCTCTCGCGCCTTGACAAGGTTCAAAAGAGAGTCGCAAACGTGATAGGCCCTGAACTGGCATCTAAGCTTCAGCCTCTGTCCCATCGACGAAATGTTGCATCCCTCTGCCTTTTCTACAGGTATTTTAGTGGTGAATGCTCTGACGACCTGCAATCACTTGTGCCCCCACGACGTGAGCACCCTCGACAAATCCGACAGGCTGCTATATCCCACCCCCACACTGTAGAGATCCCTAGATGTAAAAGATCTTTTTACTCCAATAGTTTCTTCCCCAGAACCGCTAGACTCTGGAATTCCATTCCAGGTCCCTGCTTCCCCAACAGTACTGACGTGTAGAAGTTCAAGTGTAACGTGAACCGACATCTTGTTGCCCAAATCCCTACATAGTACCCCAGTAGTTGTTGCCCCTGATAGTAGCCCCCTACACCAAAGTGGCAATTTGCCTTGTTTGGGGTGAAAATGTAATAAAAAAAAAAAATATGTATGTATATATATATCTCTATATATATATATATCTATATCTCTCTATATATATATATATGTATATATATATACACATTTATATATGTGTATATATATCTATATACATATAGATATATATATACATATTTAAATTTGAATCTCGCTAGATACAGCCACTCTGAGGAGTCGTAGACGACGAAACACGTGTCAATGGATAATTACATTTAAAACATAATATATATACATATACATGTATATATATACACACATTTATATGTGTGTGTATATATATATATATACCTATATACATATGTATATATATGTATATATATATATATACACACATTTATATATGTGTATATATATCTATATATATATCTATACACATATATATATATACACATTTATATGTGTGTATGCATATATATATATATGCATATACACATTGTATGTGTGCATATATATCTATATACATATATGTGAACATTACCTTGGTTTTCTCCAAAGAGAAAACCAAGGTAATGTTCACCCCAGCTCCAAACAGCCGCTACGAGGAACCGGTCATCTGTGTAAATGGAACGAAACTAGGCACCGTTGATGACTTTGTATATCTTGGCAGTACTATATCGAACGACGGAACCCTTGATAAGGAAATCTTAGGAAGGATCAATAAAACAAGTAAGGCCTTTAGTAATCTCGAAAAACGAGTGTGGGCAGACAGAGCCCTGACCTTCAAAACAAAGATAAAGGTATACGAGACTTGTGTACTACCTGTCCTCCTATATGCCTCGGAAACATGGACGACATATCGCTGTCATATCAAGGCTCTGGAAAGATTCCACCAGACATGCCTACGCAGGATATTTAATGTCACCAAACAAGCTCTCTTGTCCGATGAAGAGGTGCTCAAGAAGGCGAGCACATTCAGCATAGAGGCTCGAGTCTTTCGAAACCAGACTCGATGGGCGGGTCACGTAGTGAGAATGGAGGATTATAGGATACCTAAGCAATTGTTCTATGGGGAGCTTGAATGTGGCAAACGACCCAATCACAAACCTCGGAAAAGGTACAAAGATGTAGTTAAGGGAAACCTGCGGGCACTTGGCATAGAAATAACAAGGTGGGAAGAGATAGCTGAAGACCGGGAAAGTTGGAGGCGCTACGTCTACGCGGGATGTGAGAATTTTGAGGTTTTGAGAGTTGAGCACGCCACTATAAAGCGAGCCTTACGAAAGCGAGAGGATACAGAGGACTTTGATCTCGACCCCGCGTACTCGTGCGGGATATGCGGCAGGGTGTGCCTGTCAAAGGCAGGCCTCAAGAGTCATAGAACTACGCACGCGGGACATGAACTGGGAGCACGGGAGGGAGGGGGGTGGTCACCAACAAGGTTATCCTGCAGAATATGCGGCAAACTGTGCAGGCCGGGTGGGGCTATGTGGAATCATATGCGGACTCACTCACACGCCATCGTATCGTGAGGGTTGGCCGTCTTCTGTAAAGAAGTGGCAGTCACCATACAGATATGTATATACACACATTTATATGTGTGTATATATATCTATATACATATATGTATATATACACACATTTATATGTGTGTATATATATCTATATACATATATGTATATACACACATTTATATGTGCGTATATATATCTATATACATATATGTATATACACACATTTATATGTGCGTATATATATCTATATACATATATGTATATACACACATTTATATGTGTGTATATATATATCTATATACATGTATATATATATACATATTTATATGTGTGTACATCTATATACATATATATGAATATATATATATATATATATATATATATATATATATATATATATACATTTAATGTCAGGTCATGTCATTTGCTACTGCTACCATGTAACCCAGTACTACCTGCCTCATGGGGTCACCGGCGATTAAACTGGTACCCCCACCAGACTTAATTTGTAAGGAGGGTTGCTAGTCTCCCTGAAGGATTAAAAACAAGACCTTCCAAAGGGCGAATAAACCGTTTTTCGGGGTCAATGGCCAACTAGCTCAAGTAGCTGATCAGCGGCTTGGTTCCCACCAGTTTTGGCAAATAACAAATAGGATCCTGAACAGAAGTGTGCGTTCTATCCCAACCATTATCAATGGACCAGAGGTCATCTCGTCAGCATCAGACAAGGCCAAACTATTTGCAAAGAACTTTGCAGCTAATTCTACCCTATGCGACGAAGGCCATCAACTCGCCATATTTCCTCCTATAACACAAAACACGGTAGATAATATACAAATATCTGTTGCGTGAGGTCGCCAAGCTAATCAAGAACCTTGTAAAGCAACTGGCCCTGACGGCATCCCAATTATAGTGTTAAAAAAGCTTCAACCTGAACTTGCTCCCATACTTACAAAACTGTTTAAGCGCTGCCTTAAGGAGAAGTGCTTTTCAACACCCTGGAAAACCTCATCAGTATGCCCCGTATTTAAGAATTCAGGTGATAAGTCATCTCCCTCTCAGTACAGACCTATAAGTATCCTGTGTGTCATGAGTAAGTTGCTGGAATCCATATTAAATAGAGAAATAGTCAACCACTTCAGCAGAAATAACCTCCTTAGTGACACTCAATATGGTTTCCGTTCTGCAAGATCCACCGCAGATGTGCTAACGGTTATATCTCATAGGATTAGCGAATCTCTTGACAAAGGCTAACTTTCTAGGGCAATTGCTCTTGACATATCAAAGGCCTTCGACAAAGTATGGCATAAAGGCCTACTTCACAAGATTTCCAGCTACGGTATAACTGGAAATGTTTTCTCAATTATTAAATCATTTCTCTCTCATGGGCTCATAAGAGTAGTGGTCGATGCACAAAAATCAGAGGCCTGCAGTATTAATGCTGGAGTCCCTCAGGGGTCCATCCTGGGCCCAACTCTCTTCCTGATCTACATCAATGATCTCCCTAAACACATACTTAAATCATTCGTTGACATCTATGCTGATGACACGACCATCTACTGCAACACATCAAAGGCTGTAAATGACAAAGTTCTCTGTGATTCTGTCTCCTCTGATCTCGAGCGTGTAGTTCAGTGGGGGAAGACGTGGCTGGTTACCTTTAATGCATCTAAAACCAAGCTCCTATCTTTACACCATCAATGCTCTGATCCCCATCTGGCATCAATTGTAATGGATGGCTCTCGCCTAGAAGCTCAATGTTTTGACAAGCTTCTGGGCTTGACCTTTACTCCTGATATGAAATGGAACACATACATCAAGTCTGTTGCCAGGGTTGCTGGAAAGATGGTGGGATCCTTCTACCGCTCCAGAAGATATCTCACTACTGATGCAATTCTCTATCTATATAAAAGCCAAGTACGTCCAAGGATGGAATACTGCTGCCATATCTGGGCAGGAGCTGCTAAAAACAGCCTATCCTGCCTTGACAGAGTACAAAATAGACTTTGTGGCTTAGTGGGGGATGCCCTTTTCTCTACCCTGCAACCTCTCTCCAACAGAAGAGACGTTGCGAGCCTGTCTTTGTTTTATCGTTATTTCTATGGCAAGTGCTCGTCTGAGCTCCAATTTCTGGTCCCCCCTCACCAATCTTTTACGAAAAACACCCGTCTATCTGAAGCCACTGTGAAAGATTTTCTCCACTCTCTATCTGTGCCTAAATCAAAACGTAGATTCCATGAACACAGCTTCTTTCTTAGAACAGCACACCAGTGAAACTCTGTTCCGTCTGCCTGTTTCCAACCTGACTACAACTTGGATGTCTTCAAATCCAACGTAAACAAATTCCTGATGAACCGCCCCCTTAAGTAGACACTTTATGAAATCTCATTATATGCAATAACCCTTATCCCTGATTGGCTTCCGGGCCTTGATAAGTGGTGACCTGCTTGTAAAAAAAAAATATATATGTATATGTATATATGTATATGTGTATATACATATGTATATATAGGTATATGTATATATAGGTATATACCTATATATACATATACCTATATATACATATACCTATATATAGGTATATGTATATATTTTTTCATTTTTCTTATCATTTTGTTTAAGCCAGGGATGGGGCATCCTACCAGATGCCAAACATACACCTGCTATTTTAGACACTCCAACCGAGAGATCTTTTTAAGATTCTAACCGTCCCTTTAAGTGCAATTGTTTGAATCTCCTTTGCACTTGGTTTACCTGGTATATTTGTAAGATAGTTTGTAAAATTCTTTTTCATAAGTCCGGTTGCTCCTATAATTACTGGAATGATAGAGATCTTCTTAAGGTTCCAGTTTCTTTTCATGTCATACATAAGACCCTGGTATTTGGTAATCTTTTCCCTCTCAGCTCTGTTTAACCCAGCATCATTCGGGACACTAACTTCCACCAAGGTTGCTTCCTTCTCCTTCTTGTCCCATATTACAATGTCGGGTTTTATAGCTCCGTTTTCTAGGTACGTGGCTGTAGGGATTGCATAGTCATAGTGGATGGTATATGACTTGTTTCCGACTGTTCTTTCGGGTATATGTTCCCATGACTTCTTGCTGCATTCGATATTTAACTTATTGCAGATCGTCCAGTGGAGATATTTGCATACTTCATTGTGTCGCATTGTATAGTAGCCGTCCCCTAGCAGAACCTTACAGCTAGAAATCAGGTGGCTCACACTCTCTACTTCTTTGTGGCAGAACCTGCATTTGTTGTCTTTGCTGAGACCACTCATCTTTTTAAACGCATTGGTCATCAAGCCTTGATCTTGGGCAGCTATTATAAACTTTTCCTGGTCATAGTGGAGCGATCCATCCTTTAGCCAGCTTATAGACCCTTCCTTATCAATATAGTCTTGGTTATATTCGTCCAGAAAATACTTGGCCCGTTGTTGGTTGGCCCATTCTTCAACTTTCTTGTCATGGAAAGCTTTAGTGTATTTCTGGCGACTTTTTCTGGCTATTTCAGTCGCAGGTACCTTTTCTGTTTCTGTCTCACTTGTAAGACAGTCTTTCCCAAAATGTTTGGCCAGTTTTGTGATGGATGTTGTTCTACTGGCTCTTGATTCCTGATGTTGGTGTACCATCTTGAGAGTTGGGTTTTTAGAGCTCATCAGATATTGTCCGGTGCTCACAATAGTTGCACGATGTTGATGGTCAATCTCCGAGAGCCCCATACCTCCTTTCCATCTGGGCAGATACATTCTAGACAGACACTGGTTTCTGTATATTACTTTATACATTGTCAGCATTTTACGTGTCTTAGTGTCTAGTCTATTTATGTCTTTTTGAGGCCAGTCGACAATACCAAAACTGTATGTTACCACTGGCATGGCTAGTTGGTTAATGGCAGTTATTTTGTTTCTGCCTGTGAGTTCTGTTTTGCATATCTTCTTGACTCGGCTTATGTACTCACTTCCAATTTTGTTTCTCATCTTGGCATGCTGGATGGTATCATTCTCTTCTATGCGAAGGTATTTGTATCCTTCCTGCCGTTCTAGGTCCTTGATGGTGGTATATTCATCAAGCTGTATATTTTCAGTTTCGATCTTCTTCCCAGATTTGATGGAGCACTTGGGACATTTGTTCAGTCCAAATTTCATGCCAATATCTCTGGAGAAGTTATGTACGACTTGTAAGAGTTCATTTAAGTCAGCATCAGAACTGGCATACAGCTTGAGGTCATCCATGAAGAGCAGGTGGTTAATTCGTTTGTTTGGGTCTTGTCGGCGGTCCTGGCTAGACCCAAACAATAGGTATATGTATATATATGTATAGGTATATGTATATATAGGTATATTAATATATATATATAATATATGTATATATAGGTATATGTATATATATATATATATATATAGGTATATGTATATGTATATATATATATATGTATATATATACATATATATTTATATATACATATATATATACATATATATATACATATACATATATATATACATATATACATATACATCTATATATACATATACATCTATATATATATACATATATATACATCTATATATACATATACATCTATATATATATATAAATCTATATATACATATATATACATATAAATATAAATCTATATATATATATATATACATATACATATAATTCTATATATACATATATATATACATATACATATAATTCTATATATACATATATATATATATATATACATCTATATATATACAAATACATATATATATATACCTATATATATACCTATATATATATATACCTATATATATATATACCTATGCCTGTATATATATATACATATACCTATATATACATATACCTGTATATATATATACATATACCTATATATACATATACCTATATGTATATATACATATACCAATATGTATATATACATATACCAATATGTATATATACATATACCAATATATATATATACATATACCAATATATATATATAGATATATATATATATATATATATAAATATACCAATATATATATATACATATACCAATATATATATACATATACCTATATATATACATATACCTATATATATATATATACATATACCTATATATATATATATACATATACCTAAATATATATATATACATATACCTAAATATATATATATACATATACCTAAATATATATATATACATATACCTATATATATATATATACATATACCTATATATATATATATACATATACCTATATATATATACATATACCTATATATATATATATATACATATACCTATATATATATATATATATATATAGGTATATGTATATATATATATAGGTATATGTATATATATATATTTAGGTATATGTATATATATATATTTAGGTATATGTATATATATATATATAGGTACATGTATATATATATATAGGTATATGTATATATATAGGTATATGTATATATATATTGGTATATGTATATATATATATATATTGGTATATTTATATATATATATATATATTGGTATATATATATATATATATATATATTGGTATATGTATATATATATAGGCATATGTCTATATATATATATATATATATATAGACATATACCTATATATATATACATATACCTATATATATATACATATACCTATATATATATATACATATACCTATATATATATATATACATATACCTGTATATATACATATACTTATATATATACATATACCTATATATATACATATACTATATATATATATATACATACCTATATATATATATACCTATATATATATACATATACCTATATATATATATATATACCTATATATATACACATATACCTATATATATACACATATACCTATATATATATATATATACACATATACCTCTATATATATATACACATATACCTATATATATATATATATATATATACACATATACCTATATATATATATACACATATACCTATATATATATATACACATATACCTATATATATATATATATACACATATACCTATATATATATATATATACACATATACCTATATATATATATATATATACACATATACCTATATATATATATATATATACACATATACCTATATATATATATATATATATATATACACATATACCTATATATATATATATATATATATATACCTATATATATATATATATATATATACCTATATATATACATATACCTATATATATACATACATATACCTATATATATACATATATATACGTATTCCTATATACATATATATACATATATATACATATACTTATATAGATATATATACATATATATACATACACCTATATATATATATACATACATATACCTATATATATGTATACATATACCTATATATATGTATACATACATATACCTATATATATATATACATATACCTATTTATACCTATATATATATATACCTATTTATACCTATATATATATATACATATACCTATATATATATATATATACATATACCTATATATATATACATATACCTATATATATATATATATATATATATATATATATATACATATACCTAAATATATATATACATATACCTATACATATATATATATACATATACCTATACATATATACATGTACCTATATATATACATATACCTATATATATATACATATACCTATATATATAAATATATATATATATATATATATATATATACCTATATATATAAATATATATATATATATATATATATATATACCTATATATATATATATAAATACATATACCTATATATATATACATATACCTATATATATACATATATATATACATATACCTATATATATATACATATACCTATATACCTATATACATACATGTATATACATATACCTATATAGATAGATATATATACATTTATATATATATACATATATGTACATATACCTATATAGATATATATACATTTATATATATACATATACCTATATAGATATATATACATATATATACATATACCTATATAGATATATATACATATATATGCATTTACCTATACAGATATATATACATATATATACATATACCTATACAGATATATATACATATACCTATACAGATACATATACATATATATACATATACCTATATAGATATATATAGATATATATACATATATATATACATATACTGATATATATATATGCGTTTATATATATATGCAGATGCATATATATATGCATATATATATATGCATATATATATGCATATATATATTCATATATATATGCATATATATATATATATGCATATATATATGCATATATATATATGCATATATATATGCATATATATATGTGCATATATATATGCACATATATATCATATATATGCACATATATATGCATATATATATATATACTTGTATATTTGTGTATATTTGTAGGTGTATACGTGTATTGGGGTAGAGAGGGCTCCCATAAGCCGTGGTGAAGGCAACCTTTCCAGGAGAAGCAAATCTCTGATTTAAAAAAAAACATAAAGCGGAAGACCAGTACCCGCATTAAGCTGGTCTGCAGTTTAATTTGTTGCTGGCTATCTTGCTCTTGCTTGTTGCTGGATCTCAACATTTTGAACAGAGAGAGAGACTTAGCTGTCGTACAAAGCTAAGACTCTGTAACATCATATTTATATAGATACTCCTTTGGACATTTGGGCTCATGGATTTTAAATGTCTGAGGGAGTGGCACTCGTCTGAGAAGACGTTGCAATCATCATATATATATATGCATACATATATATGCACACATCACGACGGTTCTAGGTTCGATCCTCGACTTTGGATAGGTGATAGTCTAGCGGCACTGATGAGTTGTGACACAACGAAACAGGACTGTATGTCGATGACTAAAATATATTTTATATATTATGCATATATATATGCATATATGTATATGCATATATATATATACATGCATATATATATATATGCATATGTATATATATATATATATATGCATATATATATATATATGCATATGTATATATATATGCATATGTATATATATGTATATGCATATGTATATATATATGCATATGTATATGTATATGTATATGTATATATATATGCATATGTATATATATATATGCATATGTATATATATATGCATATGTATATATATATGCATATGTATATATATATGCATATATATATGCATATATATATGCATGTATATATGCATATATATATGCATATATATATATGCATATATATATGCATATATATATATGCATATATATATGCATATATATATATGCATATATATATATGCATATATATATATGCATATATATATATGCATATATATATATATGCATATATATATGCATATATATATGCATATATATATATGCATATATATATATGCATATATATATGCATATATATATATGCATGTATATATATATGCATATATATATATATATGCATATATATATGCATATATATATGCATATATATATATATATGCATATATATATGCATATATATATGCATATATATATATGCATATATATATATATATGCATGTATATATATATATGCATATATATATATATATATATGCATATATATATATGCATATATATATGCATATATATATATATATGCATATATATATATGCATATATATATATATATGCATATATATATATAGTGTTATAATGGAATAATTCCAGGAGGAAATCCGGGTATGAGAGCTCAATGTGGTAAACAGAGCAATAACATAAAAACATAAAATATGTAAAATATGACAATTATGTAATTTCCTTGTTATATTTATATATATATATATTGTAACTACGTATCCCAGTCCTACTGGGGACGGTAGAGATGAGTGACGTAACGAAATATATAAAAAAAAATAGTTTCCCAGGTTCCTTTATAATGTGTTGTAATGTGAATGGGATACCCGTCTCGAAGGAAACAATAAAATGAAATGTACTGGACAACGGAATCACGTATCGTTGAAAAATTATCAAACTTTTATTTATAAAAAAAATAAAATAAAATTCAAGAAAAGAAAAGAAAATTAAATATGTCTAACTAAATGAAATGATTTAATGATTCAAATTCTAACGAGAGAAAAATATATCAACAGTCAATGTTCACATAAAACAAGATATCGTCTGCTCAATTAGATACAGGTTCTAGGGTAAGAGAGAGATGTTGGAGAAATGAATGTTTTGGTTGAAAAAACTCACTTAATGTCCTTTGAAATGTGACCTTTCTTTTGTCCCTTTTTTATATATATTTCTTTCCTGTAATTTTGTATATTTGATTACGCACGCGCAGGTTAGTTTTCATATTTCTGTCCTTCGGATTGTTTACTTTTCATTACACGCTTGTGTGTTAATTGCTCCAAGTATTTGTTTCTGAAGCTCATCGAAGCCCTTGATTTATAGTAAATATTTCACTGCTCCTTGGATCCTTCCTTCGCTGGGTTCATTCTTTTCTTCAGTCGATATTCTAACTTTGACCGCTGATCAAAACAGATCTTTACCGTCGCCGCCAACATCGGCTTGTGTCGTTGATATTTACCTCCGCGACGCTGCTACCACGCTGCCATCACCTTTCGCTGGTTTCGCCACCCCGACTTTCGCTGACTTACGTCTTGTCGCTTTGAAGCACGAAGCTCCACTGACTGTTGACAACTTGTTTTAGTCCCCTCTCTCTCTATATATGGTCTCTCTCTCTCTTTCTCTATGCAGTTTATCTCTCTCCACTTTTCTCTATATATATATGGTCTCTCTCTCTCGTTCTCTATGCAGTTTATCTCTCTTCACTTTTCTCTCTCTCTCTCTCTCTCGTTCTCTATGCAGTTTATCTCTCTCTATCTTTTCTCTCTCCTCTCTTTCTCGTCCATGAGCTTTCTTTTCTCTTTCCTCTTCCACCCTTCGTTCACAGTATCTCTGTCTCTCCCTTCTCCTCTTGCTCGCAGGCCTCCACCTCCCCTTTTTTCCTGTTTTGTTTACAAAATGTGAACGATCAGACAAGAATGGAGCTTTTTGGCGAAAAAATGATGCAGTAAATAAAATATACTGAAAATATATCTCCTTTCAGCTAAAAAAATCAATAAAATAATAAATTATACATTTTAATAAATGTATCACAATATATATACTAGCATCGTTGCCCGGGTGTTTGGAGGTGTGTGTTTAGCAAAAAAAAAAAAGTGGTAGTAAGAAGGCAGGCTCAAACCCGTACTGCGAAGGAGGAAAAGAATGGGAAAAAAACGTGACGTCTTATCTGTTACGACCACCACCAAACCGGAAGTGATGCAAGTTTAAATTAAGGCTAGACAATCGAAAAAAGGGGATGACTTTCGAAAATATCGGCGAAAAAAGCGACCCCTTCCTGTAGAAAAGTGTCCAATTGAGGGTGAAGAAATTAATGTTTTGAGCCAATTTTTCGGTATTCGTTGTCTGGAGGGTCGAGCTTCAAAACGATACTAACCTAGTAAAAATCCGTCGCCTCTGTCGAAAGTTGTAGGCAGACATGCAAACATACATACATAGATTTATATATTTGTAGCTCAAATTTTTTACCCAAACCGATTAAAAAGCTTGCCCTATCTCTGAATGCCCTTTATGTAAAATTTCAAATGTTTAGACCCGAAATTATCTGAGTAATTTTGTAGAGACGGCAGAGGTCAATTTTTAAAAAACTTTGACCCCTATTATGACCCCTTAACATTTGTTTTGGGCTCAAATCAAGTTATTATCCATGCCCAATGAACCTATATCTAAAATTTCAAGTATTTAGACCCAAAATTAGCGGAGGAGTTTGGCAGAGTTCTCAAAGGTCAAATCGTTGAACTTAACAGCCCCTTTTCGGTATTCGTTGTCTGGACGGTCGAGCTTCAAAACGATACTGACCTAGTAAAAATTAACAGCCAAATTTCTGGCCGAAAACCGATTACAAAGATTTTCCCAAATCTTACTATCCTGTATATCAAATTTCGAGTCTGTATACTGAAAATTGACAGAGTTATTGTGTAGGGAAATGTACACAGGCAGACAAAGAGACAGACAATTTCAGTTTTATAGATATATAGATATAATTACATTTTATAGATATATAGAATTACATTTTATAGATATATAGATATATATAATTACATTTTATAGATATATAGATATATAGAATTACATTATATAGATATATAGAATTACATTTTATAGATATATAGATATATAGAATTGCATTTTATAGATATATAGATATAATTACATTTTATAGATATATAGAATTACATTTTATAGATATATAGATATATATAATTACATTTTCAACATATTGGTAATATTTTAAATCGGATGGCTCTAAAGTAAATGTGGTTTGATGGTGACTGAAATGAATTTAGCTAAGAGTAAGATAGATAGTGTCAAATAAAGACGACCAATGTTTCCCACACTTTTGATGGCCTTGTTCCATGCCATATTTTTGCAGCAAATAAATCAAACTATTGTATCTGTTAGGAAGAAGCACGAATTTAACTGCCAAAACGGTTTCAATAATATTAAAAATCATTTTATTATTCTTTTTTATGGTCCCATCACTTATTAGATATATACACAACTTGTTTTTACAACAAGTAAACACTACTAACCCAACAGAAGACTAAAAATCAAATCAAAGCCAAATCATGTTTTGAATAGAATTGAGAATATCTTTGAGTCTACTAATTCATTGAAAAACTAAGAGTTTTTTCAGACTTTTTAGCAACATCCCTGACAGAAGTCAAATTTTTATTTTTTCTTGTTTGTTTTTTATTTATTTTTTAACACAAGTAAGATTTATTTACATTGTATTTCTATGTTATTAGATTTTAATTTTACTGATCGCTTAAAAACAATAATATTCAGCATTTTATCAATGGAAAATTAAGTTTAAGATTTTTTTCAAGAATCATTTTGGAATCAAAAATTAGGCTAAGATTTTTCTGATTCTGATACACCGAAATGTTCTAATTTTTCCGATTTCTGATTAATCATCACAACCCTAATGGAAACAAACAGATTATTAATATTCTTATGAAAAATACACTTTTCTTACCTCCACAATGAAGAATATTTTCCCACCAGCTAAGCAGGTTAACAAGTGAATCAGATGACTGAAGCCTTTTGCAGTAACAGCGAACTGTGAAAAAAAAATCAACAATGGAAGATAATAAAATGAAAAAATGGCATTTCAAAATTGCTCCTTTTCTTATAATTCAGGAAAAAATAAAATCGATCAAAATACAAGAGAAAAAAAAAACAAGAAAAAAAAATCACTCCTGCAGGCAAGTATATTTTCAGAATTCTCAATAAAGATGAAACAGTTAATGATCAGTTTTTGAAAGGATGCTATTGATATAAACATTGTATTTCATCTGCCTGATTTAACACAATAATAATTATTTACTTCAGAATATATGCAGCTTTTAGTTATACAATGTAAAATGATTTGTTGAGTTTAATACTTGAGGAAAATTATTATTTCCATACTCTTTCATAAAACACATTAAACAAAATGACTAACACCAATACAAGCCCCTTAAGTAGTCTCAGATGGATCAAATATCAAAATCTTTGCTCGAAAACTATTTGATTGAAAACCATGGTTAATGGCCTGATTTTTCTCAAGACTAGTTGCACCATGTGCTGAACAAGCAGCCAGTGAAAAGCTGCATGAAGCTCTGCACATCACAAAAACCAATTCCTCTTAAACTGCAATGATTTTTTAGTATATTTCAAATGAATCTCATATTATGTGGCCTCAAATTTTCTATAAGAGTCTCAGACATGATTCAAATAGCTATTTTAAGGTTACTTTTTAAGGGATTCCAATCTGGAAGGAGATTTTAAAGAGAGCCGGTTTCAAAGAAACATTTTTAATGAAAATTGTTTTTAGGTTTTTACTTAAATATGAGAGACTAAGAGAAGGCCTTCGAGTAAAGATCAAAGTGTAGTATCTGTTCTTCAGATCTACACTTCAATTTCTTGTTCTCTGTCAGTGGAGGAGAAATACTTCACGATTGAGACAATTTTTATTTTTGTTCCTTTTCTCCACATTAAAAAACGACCCTGGTGTCTAACTCTGTCCCGTGGGGAGGCATTGTAAATAGGAACAAATAACAAGTCCAGAAGCATAAATTCACAAACACATTCACATATTACAGTGTGTAATTAAGTGAGTTGAGAATTGTAGCAAGAAATGGGTGACATATAATATTAATGTTAGCACTGTCTGATTTTTTGGTCTCAACTGTTTATTAACGGAAAATTCTGCCCTTAAAATATAGGATCAAGGTGGATCTAAATAGTCAATTTCAAATAAATGCAGACAATCTTCTGATTGGTTCAAAATATCATTTTTTTTTTTTCAGGTGGATACATGCGCAAAACAAGTTGTGCAGAAACTAGTTTAAGCATTTTCATTTTGGACATCGAAGAGTAAACGTTGTGGCTACAGCTATACTGAGTTGATATATTCACTGTTGTCAAGCTTTTAGTAGAGAGGATGGCTCCAGGATGGATATACATGTGCCAGCAAGACTCAGCTCCATGTCATACTTCCAGAAAATCCAGAAGTGTTCGTCTGAAAACTTCCATAACTTCTGATTTGAACTCTATGAACTATTATGTGTGGGGGTGCAGCTGATAAAACAAATCAAATGTATCAAAACTGTATTCAGGGATTTCGTAAAGGACACCAAGAAGACCGCATGCACAAAGTTCAGATACAATGGCACACTCGACAACATTTAGTGCCAAATCGCCCAAAATATGACATTGATTGACTTCATGGCACATGCAGTCTGAGTTGTCAGTGCCAGAGTTTGTGCTACATTTGGTTCACATGGGTAAGCATTTATGTTTGGACAATAAAGTCAACATGCATTCACTATTGAACACTGCATATGATGAGGCATCAAAATATTGGTGGCTCCATCAATCTCGAGAGATCATGAAATTCCGTGTCCTGATTCAGTTGGGGGGCGGGTGCAGCTTGTGGTGTGGTTGTGCAGGCCAATGTGGGAGCCACAGGGCTTGCCACAGTTGCTGCAGATGTAGCTTTTCTGTCTCTCTGCTTGGGCATGGGTGGAAGCTGGATCTGTCCTCTCCTTTCTACAGCCCACTTCTCCCACCAACATATGATTCTCCTTCTCTCAGATATCTCAGCCACACGCTGGATGATGGTCTGCCAGCCCTCATGGTCTGAGGCAACAATTTCAAGCTTCGAAGAGCTGAAATTGCTGGCCCTCAGGTCATGCTTGCAGACATACTTGCAGCGGAGGACCGGTCGGCCGGTAGACCTAGACAGAGGCAAGTTCCTCAAACAAAAGGTCTTTAGGGATTCGTCCATCATCCATCCAGCTTACGTATGGTCATCAAGATGGCATACATGCTGGCCATCCGCGCCTTAGCTAAGATGTCAATGTTAGTGACACAGCAAAATGTACTCAACATAAACACTAGAAATGATATGTTCTGTTCAGCTTCCTGTGGAAAACTTTACCAATTTTCCATCATTACCTCTGTCAAAGCAGAGGTTATGTTTTCAATCAAGTTTGTTTATGTTTCCATTGCTTGACCAATTTTATCAAACCTAATCAAAATCATCATCGTCAAACTTAGAATGATTTAATTTGGGAATATAAAGATCAATGTCAGAGAAATGGTGAAAATGATATGTTTAGTTATAAGTTTGGTTCTGATCATCCTAGAGATGTACTACTTAACCAATATTATAGCCAATGAAGACCTGCATCTTATATGACCTTAACATATGACAAGTTTGGTCAAGGTTGAAATTTGGATGGGATTTAACTTCCAATTTTTCCAAATTTGATGTATGTATTTGAAGCTCTGTTGATAAAATTTCAGTTAATCAAGTAAATAGTTTTCAACATTTCTATGGCATAATTTTAAGAATGCTTCATACAATATGGAAAAGATTTTGTCTTAGATTATCAGGCATTCTTATGATTCATTTATGTTCATGTTCGTAATAGTTTACTTTTGATTGATTGTTTTTAACCAATTGCCTTCAAAAGCAAATACCACTTGACTAATTCAAAATTTTTAGTAATACAAGTTTACATGAAACATGATTATTCTATCTCGTATGAACAGATCATTACTGGCCTACCGATTTGTTGTCACTGAGACTTGTTGTTAACATAACCAATTGTGGGCCAAACTGGAAAAATAGAAAAAAACATTTAGAATTTAGGAAATTGGAAATTAATAACTTTCATTACATTTTACTTGTTTCGTCCTTTTAAATAGTTATTTTTTGCATAAAAACATTATTATACAAAAGAAACAATTATTAAAATAAAAGAAAACAATTATTAAAACAAAAGAAAATGATGATTATTGCAGTAGATCTAAACAACTTTGATTAAATAAAAATTGTTGCTTATTGATGAATTAAATTCAATTTTCAATTCTCATCTGATATGCCGTTTATCAAAGTGAAATGTTTGAAAAGAATTGACATTATTTGCACCTCAAGTGCTTTGATTTATGTTGTTCATTTATCTTAAGCATTTTTTCTATTCAGAGAACCTCTAATATTTCTGCATTTTTATTGTGATCTCGAGAATATTTGATCAATTAAATTATCAAAGGACACAGGACAATCAAATGAGAATCAAGAATTGACAAATCGGATGCATTTTATGTGTTCTTTACATTTTCATTTAATTGAAGATCATTCTTAGCATACTCACTGTGTACATAATTTTCATTCTTGAGTTAAAAAACATTGAAAAAATCTAAATAAATGAAATGGAACATGTATGTTTGTGTGCATGAATGTTAGTACATGTACATAGGCGACCCTTAACTTTCTTAATTGAGTAACTACAAATATGCAAAAATGATATAGGGAGAGACATCAGAATTCATCATAGTGCAGGACAAGAAAGACATACCATGTATTCTGCCCAATTCTATACAAGACTAAATTTTAAAAATTCAAACTTCAAATGTTCTCTATGGTGCTTTCGGGTTTATAACTTTGAATTTTCCATTTTCCATAGAGTATTGTGTTTCATTAGTGATGGAAGTGACAGTTGGTCTTTTAATTCATTTTGAAAAATGTCTTTCAAATTTAAACACCAGATTAAAAAAAACTGTAAGAAAATTGCAATGTGTTATTATAGTATTGTTTCCCCTGTTGCCTTGCCAGGCCACTAATATATATATATATATATATATATATATATATATATATATATATATATATTGTGTTAGAATATTTTCATCCCCCTGTTTGACCCCTATATGTATATATATATATATATATATATATATATATATATATATATTGTGTTAGAATGTTTTAATCCTAAATTCTATGCAATAATACACAATGTAGAAACTATGCATAAATAGAATTGTAATAGTAAAATGAAACGAATCATCTAATAAGAAACCATAAAAAATGAATTAATTAATGGTTGGTTTTCAAAGAAATATGCAAATTAGTTGACCTTCATGTAGTTGCTTGCATATCCATAACTGAGTATATTAAAAAGTTTGTTTTAATAATTTTTAAATAGAAAAACTAGGCCTTTAAAATGCATGAAAAAAAGTCAACTTTATAGATGTATAGATTAGTCAAAAACTAAAACGAAGAAGACTCTTATGTATTAATCCCCAGGTTATGGTGGAGTTGCAATGATGTATTTTTGTCTGTACTTGACGCGATCCAAGGCTTTATGCAAGTAAAGGCTGGTTTTTACAGATATCATCATGGCAGATCATTACCAAGAAAATTTGCAAACGTGTCATCATTGGTCCTGACAACAGGTCTGAACCATCTGAGTCACTAATCCCTCATCTGTGCATGTTCAGTCGTCCTCATTGCAGACATGGTCAGGAAGTGTAATTCCAGACATCCAGCGGAGCATTTTGATTTTCATAATGGTAGATCTTTGCTCAACCTTCCTCAATGCTAGTAAGCACTCTGAGTTTTACAAAGCTACAGGTGTCACAACAGACCGGTAGATCCATCTGGCTGAAACCACTGTCAATAATTTTCCTCACTCTTTATCTGTGCCTAAATCAAAATGTAGATTCCATGAACAAAGCTTCTTTCTTAGAACTGCACGCCTGTGGAACTCTCTCCCCTTTGTCTGCTTTCCAGCTGACTACAACTTGATTGTCTTCAAGTCCAACATTCTTGATGAACCATCCCTTAAGTAATCCAATTTACCAAATTTCCATTACAAATAATTACTACAATATTATCACATTGACTACTGTACACTCTATAACTGTTATCCTTGAGTGGCCTCCAGGCCTTGATAAGTGGTGACTCCTATGTAAAAAAAAAACAAAAAAAACGTATATTTATTCTAGGCGTATATTTGTCTAAAGTGAGATTATATCTCATACGATCTATAATTTAGCTAATCATATTCAAACACTAGATTAATGGCTAATTCACACTAAAAAAATTATAGCAAAATGATATTCAAACATTTTATATTATTATCAAATCACATTTAAACACTGCCTTTAATGGCCAAATCACATTCAAACATTATATATATTGGGCAGATCACATTCAAACATTGGTTCTTGTAGTCAAATTATAGTCAAACATTAGTTCTTATAGCCAAATAACATCCAAACATTGGTTCATATAGCCAAATCACATTCAAATATGGGTTCTTATGGCCAAATCACGTTCAAACATTGTATATTATGGCCAAATATTCAAGCTTTGATTCTTATGGCCAAATCACATTAAAACATCTGTTATTATAGCTAAATCATATTCAAACATTTAATATCATAGCTAAAACATTTAATACTAGCAGTTCAGCCCGGCTTTGCTTGAGCCCTATGTACTGTTCATAACTTTATGTGCATATGCATATATATATTAAAAAGTTTGACATGTCCAGGTAACCTACATCTAAAATTTCAAGTGTTTAGACTCAAAATTGGCGAGAGAGTTTGGTAGAGTCTGCAAAGGTCAACTCTTTCAACTTTGACCTCTTAGCAGCCAAATTTTCGCCCCAAAACGGATTAAAAAGCTTGCTACATGTCTGAACACCCTTTATGTAAAATTTAAAATGTTTAGACCCAAAATTGGCTCAATAGTTTGTCAGGGATGCAAAGGTCAAATCTTTTGAACTTTGACCCCTTCGCAACCAAATTTTCGGACAAAAACCAATTAAAAAGCTTGCCCTATGTCTGAATACACTTTATATAAAATTTCAAATGTTTAAACCAAAAATTGGCTAACTAATTAGAGACTGCAGAGTTCAATTTTTTTAAAAACTTTGACCCCAATTTTGACATCTTAACATTTATTGTTTAGAGCTCAAATCGAATTAAAAAGTCTGATCCATGTCCAAGTAACCTACATCTAAAATTTCAAGTGTTTAGTCCCAAATTTGGCAGAGGAGTTTGGTAAAGTTATCAAAGGTCAAATCGTTGACAGCCAAATTTCTGGACGAAAACCAATTAAAAAGATTTTCCTGAATCTCAATACCCCTTATGTCACATCTCGAATCTGTAAACTGAAACTTGATAGACTATTTTGGTATGGAAATGTACACACACAGATACATAATTTCACTTTTATAGATATATAGATTGCGGCCAAATTATACTCAAACATTCGTTTTTATGACAAAATCACATTCAAACATTGGTTCTAATGGACAAATCACATTAAAATATTAGTTCTTGTGGCGAAATCAAAATCAAATATTGGTTATTGTAACCAAATTATATTAAAAATATTGGTCTCTGTGACAAAATTACATTTAAACATTGGCTCTTGTAGCCAAATCACATTCAAAGATTGGTTCTTATGGTCAAATAACATTCAAGTATTACTTCGTATGGCAAAATCACATCAAAATATTGGTTCTTATGGCCAAGTAACATTCAAATGTTGGTTCTTATGGCCAAGTAACATTCAAATGTTGGTTCTTATGGCCAAGTAACATTCAAATGTTGGTTCTTATGGCCAAGTAACATTCAAATGTTGGTTCTTGTGGCCAAGTAACATTCAAATGTTGGTTCTTATGGCCAAGTAACATTCAAATGTTGGTTCTTGTGGCCAAGTAACATTCAAATGTTGGTTCTTGTGGCCAAATAGCATTGAAATATCGTTTTTTATGGACAAATCACACTCAATTACTAGTTCTTATAGCACAACCACATTCAAATACAGTTCTTATATATAAATAACATTCAAACATTTTTATGAAAAAATCACATTCAAATATTGGTTCTTATGGCAGAATAATATTCAAAAATTAATTTTCATAGCAAAATCACATTAAAACATTGTTTTTTTATGGCAAAACAACATTCAAACATTGGTTCTTATGGGTGAATCACATTCTAATATTGGTCCTTATAATTTAATCACATTAAAATACTGGTTCCTATGGTTAAATCACATTCAAATATTTATTCTAATGATTAAATCACATTCAAATATAGGTTGTTCTGACAAAATCACATACAAATATTGGTTCTAGAGACAAAAACGCATTCAAATTTTGGTTCTTGTGACAAAATGAAATTGAAATATTAGTTCTTATGGTTAAATCACATTCAAATATTGTTTCTCATGGTTAAATCACATTCAAATATTGTTTCTTATGGTTAAATCACATTCAAATATTGGTTCTTATGGTTAAATCACATTCAAATATTGTTTCTTATGGTTAAATCACATTCAAATATTGTTTCTCATGGTTAAATCACATTCAAATATTGTTTCTTATGGTTAAATCACATTCAAATATTGGTTCTTATGGTTAAATCACATTCAAATATTGTTTCTTATGGTTAAATCACATTCAAATATTGTTTCTCATGGTTAAATCACATTCAAATATTGTTTCTTATGGTTAAATCACATTCAAATATTGTTTCTTATGGTTAAATCACATTCAAATATTGTTTCTTATGGTTAAATCACATTCAAATATTGTTTCTCATGGTTAAATCACATTCAAATATTGTTTCTTATGGTTAAATCACATTCAAATATTGGTTCTTATGGTTAAATCACATTCAAATATTGTTTCTTATGGTTAAATCACATTCAAATATTGTTTCTCATGGTTAAATCACATTCAAATATTGTTTCTTATGGTTAAATCATATTAAAATATTGGTTCTTTTTGCTAAATTACATTTAAATAATAGTTCTTGTGAACAAACAAACTTCAAATATTGGACTTCGTAACAAAATCACATTAAAATATTTATTCTAATGGTTAAATCACATTCAAATATAGGTTGTTTTGACAAAATAACATTCAAATATTTGTTCTTATGGTTAAATCACATTCAAATATTGGTTCTTGTGAAAAAAATCACATTCAAATATTGGTTCTTATGGTTAAATCACATTCAAATATTGGTTCTTATGGTTAAATCGCATTCAAATATTGGTTCTTATGGTTAAATCTCATTCAAATATTGGTTCTTGTGAAAAAAATCACATTCAAATATTTGTTTTTATGGTTAAATCACATTCAAATATTGGTTCTTATGGTTAAATCACATTCACATATTTGTTCTTATGCTTAAATCACATTCACATATTTGTTCTTATGGTTAAATCACATTCAAATATTGGTTCTTGTGAAAAAAATCACATTCAAATATGGGTTCTTATGGTTAAATCACATTCAAACATTGGTTCTTATGGTTGAATCACATTCAAATATTGGTTCTTATGGTTAAATCGCATTCAAATATTGGTTCTTATGGTTAAATCGCATTCAAATATTGGTTCTTGTGAAAAAAATCATATTCAAATATTTGTTTTTATGGTTAAATCACATTCAAGTATTGGTTCTGTTGACTAAGTCACATTCAAATATTGGTTCTTGTAACAAAATCACAATCAAATATTGGTTCTTATGGTAAAATCACAATCAAATATTGGATCTTGTGGTTAAATCTGCAGTGGAATTAGCAATGACCAAAATGGGGGAAATAAAGAGCTTACCTCGGATATGTCTGTTGTTGTGTTGCGGGTCGAGTGGAAGAGAGTTTCAAGATGGCGTCCATGCGTTTTTATTGGCTTTGACCCCATGCAATTCTAGCAGAATCGTGCATGCTCTCGCGCAATTATTCAAATATATAAAGGCAGGATGCTGGGAAGCAGTCAGGTGGTGTTTTGCAGATTGTGCAGGTGGTTCTAGCGGTTGGATTGTTCTTTGTGACAAACCATGAATCTGCGAGAATCAAGTTTTCTTCTGTCTCCTTCTTTCTCTACAGTCATTACAGGCAAGAAATCCCTCTCTTCTAGAGGTGGGTGGTGCAGGGCGAAACTGACTATTTCCTATCTTTGTTCCTGCTTTTTGCCTACTACATTTTGCTACATGCTATTTCGGCTCAACTATGCCGAAGGTGCGGATATGCAGTGATATCATCAAGCCGTTCTCTGGTGAGGGAGATGTTGTAGCGTGGCTGAAAAAAGTGAGACTTGTCGCACAACTTCAGCAGGTGGATGATATAGCAAGTCTTCTACCTTTATATCTGAAAGATGATGCACTGGCCCTCTACATGGAAATGGAGGAGGACGATCAAAAGAAGATAGACCAGATTGAGGCCCAATTAAAAGAGGCATTTACCGATGACCCGTTTTCAGCATACAGAAAAATAACTATGGTCAGATGGGCTGGCGAACATGTGGATGTTTACACCAACAAAATCAGGCAGCTACTTGGATTGGCCGGGTTCACAGGAGATGGCCTAGAGAGACTCAAGAAATGGACTTTTGTCACTGGGTTCCCTGATGTTATCTCAATTGCTATTTAACAGGGATCGAACATAAAAGCCCTGACCATGGGGGAGCTAATATCAAGAGCGAGAATTTTGAGGAAGACTGGGGAACAAAATCAGGACGTGGTTGCGGCCACACACTCACCCAAAAACAACAGGGCCAGGAATATTCCTGTTAGTGTGACCTGTTTTAAATGCAATGTTAAAGGCCATCGCGTGAAGGACTGTTGAAAACACGGAACAGTGTTACCAGTGGAGTGAAAGTGGACACTGAGCTCAGAACTGCTTGGGAAACAAGCAAGGGGAGGATTCATAAGCGCTACTCTCCTTCCCCACCAAAATGCGAACATGACGCTCCCGGTGACAGGCATCCATGTTGACGGTACGCAATGTTTGGTGCTTATTGATACAGGATGCTCTAGGGCGATTTTACATACAGACCAATGCCGGTCTTGGAAAAAAACAAACGTGAATGTTGAAACGATTGGTGGAATATCCCATGCGTGCTGCGGTGTTGGAGCGGCCTCTGTATCCACTGATGAAGGTGTGTCTACCAGAATCGATGGGTCGGTGGTGCATGGTAAACCGCTGGGGTTTGACTTACTTCTGGGGATCGATGCCATAAAAGCTCTGGGAGGTGTCGTTGTCGAGCCTACAGGATCAGTGCGGCTTGGCAGCAGGAAAAATATTAAATGCGCAGCCATTTCTATTAATGAACCGGATTTCACTGCCACCTTTGACCATCAAAACCAAATGCGGACCACATCGTTGAAGTGGTCTGAGGACCACCCCCCTGAAAGGCTACAAAATCGAGTGTCAGAATACCCAGTGCCAGCGGAAATTCGTCTGCACTTGGATAGATAATAGTTGGCTCGTATCGTACCCAGAGGATAAATTGGGTTCCTCCAAAGGCTTAATTCCCCTGATGGCTGTGATACAGCAGAACGAACCTCTCTTACCTTTATGAAGGAGTATCCAACAAAGACGGATACTGCCCCCCTGCCCTGATTGTGAAACACTGCCTATGGAACCACGAGAGGGGATGATGGAACAGACTAGTGGCAATTACGGTGGTAATGAGGAAGATGGCAATGAGAAAGTGCTGCCTCCGATTCTTCAAAGAAGTACCTGACAAAGATGACTGCCCTCCTGCCCTGTTTGTGATCATGGGGAAGTGTAGCAGAATTAGCAATAACCGAAATGGAGGGAAATAAAGAGCTTACCTCAGATACGTCTGTTGTTGTGTTGCGGGCCGAGCAGAAGAGAGTTCCAAGATGGCATCCATGGGTTTTTATTGGCTTTGACCCCATGCAATTCTTGCAGAATCGCGTGTGCACTCACGTGATTATGCAGATATATAATTCACAGCCGCTATAAAGGCAGGACGCTGGGAAGCAGTCAGGTGGTGTTTTGCAGATTGTGCGTAGGTAGTTCTGCCGATTGGATTGTTCTTTCTGATGAACCATGAATCTGCAAGAAGTGAGTTTGTTCTTCTGCCTCCTTCTTTTTCTTTCTCTACGGTCATTACAGCCAAGAAATCCCTCTCTTCTAGAGGTAGGCGGTCCAGAGTGAAACTGACTATTTCCTATCTTTGTTCTTGGTTTTTGCCTACTACATTTTGCTACAAAATCACAGTCAAACATTAGTTCCTATGGTTAAATCACATTAAAATATTGGTCCTTCTGAGAAAATCACATTCAAATGTTGGTTATTATGGTAAAATCACATTGAAATATTGGTTCTTATGGTTAAATCACATTGAAATATTAGTTCCTGCGGTTAAATCACATTAAAAAATTCCTCGTTATGACAGAATCACATTCAAATATTGGTTCTGATGGTTAAATCACATTCAAATATTACTGGTTATGGTTACATCACATTCAAATATTGGTTCTTATGGTTAAACCACATTCAAATATTGGTTCTTATAGTTAAATCACATTCAAATATTAGTTCCTATGGTTAAATTATATTAAAAAATGGCTCGCTATGACAGAATCAAATTCAAATATTGGTTCTTATGGTTGAATCACATTCACATATTGGTTCTTATGGTTGAATCACATTCACATATTGGTTCTTATGGTTGAATCACATTCAAATATTGGGTCTTACGGTTGAATCACATTGACATATTGGTTCTTGTGGTTGAATCACATTCACATATTGGTTCTTATGTTTAAATCACATTCAAATATTTGTCCTCATGGTTAAATCATATTCAAATATTGGTTATTACTTTTGACAAAATTTCCCGATTGTTTGTGACAAAATCACATTCAAATATGGGTTCTTATGGTTAAATCACATTAAAATATTGGTTCTTACGGTTTAATCACATTCAAATATGGGTTCTTGTGACAAAATCACATTAAAATATTGGTTCTTATAGTTAAATCACATTCAAATATTGGTTCTTGTGACAAAATCACATTCAAATATTGGTTTTTATAGTTTAATCTTTGTGAGACTAACCGTAGCCCTCGGCGCAAGAGGGTCCGTGTGTGCCTGGCGTGTGGGGTGGTGGCTGATCCTGTGGTCGGGGCAGCGGAAGAAAGAGTTTCAAGATGGCGCCTGCCTGCTTTTATTAGAGACGGAATCTCGCAGGATCGTGCAAGATCTCGCGGGGATGTAAATTAGCTAGGCCATCTTGAGTAATAAAAATCGGTCCATTGGAGGTGCGAGGCAGTCGGGTTCTGACGTTTGTGGCGATCAGTACAGTGACCGTTGGGTTCCGTTTCTATTCGTGCAGTCAGCTGAGCTTTGTTAGTTGCCTTCGCGCCGTGGCTGTCATTGTTTGTTGGTTTGCTGTGTGTTGCCGTGGTTCTTCAGTGAAACGCTTCGTCGCCCACGACGAGTCTCACCGTCTCCTACACAAGATACTCTTACAAGCTATTTCGGCCTCCCCACTCCGAACTTGGTTTTCTTTTCTTCAATGGCGGATAGGTTCGATCTAAAGTTGATACCGGAATTCGACGGATCCGACCCGGTACTCAGCTGGGTTGAGAAGGTCGAGTTACATTGTCAGTTGTCCGGCGTGAAAAATGTCGAGCGCGTGATTCCTCTGCGGCTGACCAGCGGGGCCTTCGCTGTATATCAGCAACTCAGCACTGAGGAAAAGTGAGACTACTCGAGTATCAAGGCGGCGTTGTACAGGGCGTTCGCCACTGACCCCGCCACTGCATGGGAGCAGTTTGAGACGAGGTCTATACGCTTGGGCGAAACTATGGACGTGTATCTCGCCGAACTTAAGAAGCTGACGGTGTTGTTCGGCGGTCTTCCCGAGAGGGCCCTAGCCTACAAATTCCTGTCAGGACTCCCCGCTGGAGCAAAGCAGCTCCTGCGAGCAACCTCTACCATGTCCTCACTACCGCTGAGTGACCTAGTGGACAGAGCCAGGACAATAATGAAGGATGACTCGACGGTGCAGGAACCGGTAGTCGCCGTCGCACAGGCCCCACCAAGTGGCGAAGGACCGTCTCAGGGACCCAGCCCGCAAGGTGATGTCATCTGCTACAGATGCAACGGGCGGGGCCACATGGCAAGAAATTGTAGAAGGCGGTCGACGGCTGTTCGCTGCTACCGCTGTAACCAGACTGGGCACATGGCCCGAGACTGTGCGGGAAACGGGGACGGGGACAAGGTGCCAGTGCCGACCTCTTCCCCGAACAGAAAATAAACAAGGCGCTCCCTGTCATTCAGGTCCGAGTTAATGACACGTTATGTTCAGCCCTCCTTGATTCCGGTTGCTCCCGCACCATAGTGTGTGCGGACTTCTGTCGGGCGTGGAAAAAGAAGAACGTCAGGATAACTACCATCACTGGAAAAATACGAATGTGTTGCGGCGTGGGTGTGGTACACATTCGCACAAGAACTGGGAACTCGGCCAACGTCGAAGCGCTGGTGACACGCGAAAAGCTGCTGAGTTTCGACCTGTTGCTAGGCTACGATGCCATCAAAGCCCTGGGCGGCGTGCGCATAACGCGCGCTGGCGTTGTAGAGTTTCAGGATGGGCCCCCGGTGTGCGCAGCACTAAGAGTCGACCAGCCGGACTTCAGTGCGGAATTCGACGACCAAAAGAAGGCGTGGACCGCCACTTGGAGGTGGTCAGAAGACAAGGAACCGGCCAAACTACAAAACAAAGTGGCAGAGTACTGTATGCCCGACCAGATAACGCCTGCATACGAAAGCGAGCTCCGTGAATGGATTAAGAACGGTTGGCTGATTCCATACCCCTACGACAAACTTGGACCCCCCAAGGGCCTGATACCGCTGATGGCAGTTGCCCAACCTAACAAGTCAAAGGTGAGGCCGGTAATGGACTACCGTGAGTTGAATGCGCACGTTGATGCGTTCACAGCGGACGCCGACGTCTGTGCCAGCAAGCTGCGAGAGTGGCGCCGGCAGGGGTCCAATGTGTCCCTACTGGACTTGAGAAAAGCATACTTGCAGGTCCGGATCAGCGAGGCGATGTGACCTTTCCAGACAGTGATGTTTTCCGGGAAGAGATACTGTCTTACGCGACTCGGATTTGGGCTAAACGTAGCACCCCAGATAATGAAGGCTATCGTCAATGCCGTGTTGTCACAAGAAGAATGGATCAGAAAGGGAACATCGGCGTATATTGACGATATATACGTGAACGAAGATATCGTGTCCTCTTCGCGCGTAAGATCCAAACTTGCCGAGTTTGGTCTAAACTACAAGGACTCTGAGCGGCTTGAGGATGGTGCCCGCGTATTGGGCTTGAGCGTTCAAGAGGAGCGAGGGATCCTGAAGTGGAGGCGTGGAACCGCAGTTTCCGACGTACCCGACGTTTACACAAGACGTGCCGTGTTCTCCCTGTGCGGGAAACTTGTGGGGCACCTTCCAGTATGCGGATGGGTTCGTGCAGCGACAGGCGTCATAAAAAGGAGGGCAAATGCGGTCAGCAAAGGCTGGGACGATGAGATAACCGACGAACTATTGGTTCGAATGTTAAAGGAGACCGTCGCTAGTGTGAAAAAGAATGACCCCGCCACAGGGGACTGGTGCGTGCAGGGAGACGAACTGAGCGTGTGGGTGGACGCAAGTTCTCTAGCGATCGGTGTAGTTTTGGAGAAAGATGGGGCCGTAGTTGAGGATGCATGCTGGCTGCGACCGGCGAATGATGCTGCCCATATCAACCTGGCAGAACTCGACGCTGTAATAAAGGGCATTAACCTGGCACTTCAATGGGAAGTGAAGAAACTGCGTGTGCACACTGACTCACTTTGCGTGCACCACTGGGTGTCGGACACACTCACGAGCAAGGCCAGGGCACGCACCAAGGCAGCCAGCGAAATGCTGATAAGACGGAGGCTCGAGACTGTGAAAAAACTGGTGACGGAGTACAACCTGTCCGTAGACGTAGTGCTCGTCACCTCGGACTACAACCTCGCCGACAAGCTCACTCGGGTACCACGGAGATGGTATGAGGCTATGAAGAAAGAAGCTAAGCCATTGCCTCTGTGTGCTGCCTCCGTCGAGGAGGACGAAGTCAGGAAGATACATCACGACAGTGGGCACCCCGGAGTGCAACGGACCTACTACTTTGTGAAGTTGGCTAGACCATCAATACCAAAAAGCGCAGTAAGAGCAGTGGTCAGGGAGTGCCAAACGTGCCAGTCCATCGACCCCGCCCCAGCCAGATGGCGGAAAGGACAGCTGGGAGTGGACGCGACTTGGAGTCGGTTGGGTATGGATATAACCCACTACGGCAGCCAACACTTCCTCACGCTGATAGACTGCGGGCCAACGAGGTTCGCGATTTGGCGCCAATTGGCAAGGCAGGATTCCACCAGTGTCATCCACGAATTGGAATCCATATTCTACGAAAGGGGGCCGCCTGAGGAGATCCTCACGGATAACGACACGGCGTTCTGCAGCAGGGAATTTAGGCATTTTATGGACAACTGGGGGATCCGCCTTCGACACCGATGCGCGTATGTGCCGAGCGGCAACGGCATAGCGGAGCGATGCCACCGAACCGTGAAGAGGATCGCGGCCAGGAAGAAGTGTACGCCTAAGGACACCGTGACTGGCGGCAGTGCGCCCGCTGATGCGATTCATCACTACCACGTGCGCGTCAAGGACGTTGAAGTGTGTCTACCCGACCAACGAGAACCCCAGGGGACGTACCAAGTGGGAGACACCGTCTGGGTGAAGCCACCCGGCAGCCGGTGCACCAGCAGCTTTTGGAGGGGGCGGGTCACTGGCGTCATCAGTGAACAGGCCATACTAGTCGATGATACTCCGCGCCACATAAGGGATGTCCGGCCCGCTCTAAGCGCTGACCAATCGGCAAGCAGTGGAAGTAGCGAGTCATCCGACGATGAGCGATGGATCCAACCCGTGCCCCACGAACCTGGTGACTCAACTGCGAGCAGTGGAAGGAGCGAGTCATCCGACGATGAGCGATGGATCCAACCTGTGCCCCATGGACCTGATGACTCAACTGCGAGCTCTAATGCTGATGCTGATGCTTTCGATGCCACTTCTGAGAGCTCCGATGAGGAAGTCCCGGCAATACCCCTCCGCAGGAGTGCTCGAATCAAACGGCTACGTCCGCCGTGTCACGTATGTGATCTGGAGACCAGGGGGGAGTGTGAGACTAACCGTAGCCCTCGGCGCAAGAGGGTCCGTGTGTGCCTAGCGTGTGGGGTGGTGGCTGATCCTGTGGTCGGGGCAGCGGAAGAAAGAGTTTCAAGATGGCGCCTGCCTGCTTTTATTAGAGACGGAATCTCGCAGGATCGTGCGAGATCTCGCGGGGATGCAAATTAGCTAGGCCATCTTGAGTAATAAAAATCGGTCCATTGGAGGTGCGAGGCAGTCGGGTTCTGACGTTTGTGGCGATCAGTACAGTGACCGTTGGGTTCCGTTTCTATTCGTGCAGTCAGCTGAGCTTTGTTAGTTGCCTTCGCGCCGTGGCTGTCATTGTTTGTTGGTTTGCTGTGTGTTGCCGTGGTTCTTCAGTGAAACGCTTCGTCGCCCACGACGAGTCTCACCGTCTCCTACACAAGATACTCTTACAATCTTATTCAAATATTGGTTCTTATGGTTATATTACATTCAAATCTTGTGACAAAAATTACATTCAAACATTGGCTCTTGTAGCCAAATCACATTAGTCTGTTTGTCCAAATAAAATTAAAGTATCAGTCTCTATGGCCAAATCACACCAAAATAAGTGTTCTTATAACCAAATAACATTCAAATCTGGACAACTAAAACTCAAACATTGGTTCTTCTAGCACATTCACATTCAAACATTGGTTCTTATAGCTTAATCACATTAAAATATTAGTTCTTGTCGACAAATCACATTCAAACATTGGTTTTTATTAATAATCACATTTAAGCATTAGTCCTATGGCTTCATCATACTCAAACATTGGCTCTTATTGCCAAATAACATGCAAACATTGGTTCTTATGGCAAAATCAAATTCAAAAATTATTTTTTTTTATAATCAAAGCACATTTAAACATTGATTTTTTATAGCGAAATCACATACAAGTATTAGATCTTCTGGTTAAATCACTTTCAAAAATTGGTTCTTGTGGCAAAATAACATACAAACATTGGCTGTTAAAGCCAAATCACATTGAAAGATTCTTATGGTCAAATCACATTTAAATATTGGTTCATATGGCCAAATAACATTAAAAAATTGTTTTTTATAGCAAAATTACATTCAAATATTAGTTCTTATGGGTAAATCACATTCAAACATTGGTTCTTATAGCCAAATCAAATTAAAATATTGCCTTATATGACAAAATTACATTCTAATATTGGTTTTCATGTACAAATAAGCTTCAAACATTGGTTCTTGTGGCCAAATTGCATTAAAATATTGGTTTTCATGGATACATCACATTCAAATATTTGTTTTATGGCCACATCATAATCAAATATTGTTTCTTATGCTTAATCGCATTTAAAAATGGGTGCTTATGGCCAAATACCATTCAAATACTTCTGGCTAAATTGCATTCAAACATCGTTATCATAGCTAAATCACTTTGAAACATTGATTCTTATAACTAAATCACATTCAAAAATGTGTTTTTATGACTAAATCACATTCAAATATTGGCTCTTGTAGCCAAATCACATTTAAACATTGGTTCTTGTAGTCGAATCACATTCAAATATGGTTCTTATGGCCAATTCACTTCCAAACATTGTATACTATTGTTAAATAATATTAAAACATTAATTTTTGTTCCCAAATCACATTAAAACATCTGTTATTATGGCTCAATTACATTCAAACATTTAATTTTATAGCTCAATTATAGTAAAACATTTTATATTGTGGCCAAATTATATTCGAACATTAGTTTTTATGGCTAAATCACATTGAAACATTGGGTTTTATGATTAAATCGTATTCAAACATTAGCTCGTATGGCTAAATCATATTCACTAATTGGTTTTTATGGCCAAATTACATTCTAACATTGGTTCTGATAACCAAATCACATTCTAATATAAGTTCTGATGGCTAAATCATGTTCAAACATTATTTTTATGATCAAACCACATTCCAAGATTGGTTTTTATAGCTAAATCACATTCAGACATCGATTCTTATGGCCACATCACATTCAAATATTCACGTTCTCATATATAAATCACATTCAATTATTAGTTTTATTGCCAAATCGCATTCAAACATCAGTTATTATTGCAAAATCATATTTCAATTTTGGTTTTATGGCTAAATCATATTCAACCATTGGTTCTTATGGCCAAATTACATTAAAATATTGGTTTTCATGGATACATCACATTCAAATATTGGTTTTATTGCCAAATCACATTAAAACAGTGGTTCTTATGGCACAAATCACATTCAAATATTTGTTCTTATTGCTAAATCACATTCAAATAGTTTTTATGGCCAAATCACATTCAAAGTTGGTTCTTGTAGCACAATCATATTAAAACATTGGTTCTTTTGGCCAAATAACTTAAAGATATAGATTCTTATGGATAAATCACATTCCAATATAGGTTTTCATGGCCAAATCACATTCAAACATCGGCTCTTATGACCAAACATTAAAACATTGGTTTTTATAGAAAAATTACATTTAAATATTCGTTTTATAGCCAAATAACATTTAGACATTGCTTCCTATGCATAATCACATTCAAGCATTGATACTTAAGGCAAAATACATCCTAATATTGGTTCTTGTGGCTAAATAACATTGAAACATTGGTTCTTATAGCTAATCCACATTGAAACATTGGTTCTTATAGCTAAACCACCTAAAAATATGGGTTGTTTTAGCCAAATCGCTGTCAAACATTGTATACTATGGCCAAATTATATTAAAACATTGATTTTTGTGGGTAAATCACATTCAAACATTTAATTTTTTGCCTAAATTATATTAAAACATTATATTTTGTCACCAAATATTATATTATATTCAACAGTTCTATTTATTTTCAGTTAGTGAGAGGGGAATCTATCATCATACTTTCCCTTAAACACATTAATTGAACATATATGAAGTACAATATTTAATATTATCATTTTCTTCTTTTTTTCATGGAGAGTAGACAATTGTGGATGCATTATTGGCAGCTCCCTTTACTCTCGCTTCTCTTTATTTGCCCCTCAGTCCTCATTTTTAATGAGTGATTTTTCTGACAAAGGGAGAAGAAAAAGCTGTATGCTAAGTTGGCAGTATTTTGCATGAACAGTCATCAGAGATGTCGGAAATTTTCTGTTTCTATGTTTATTTTTGTGGCCATGTCACTAGTAAGGGTGCTGGAGGTAAACGTTTTATCTGGGCTGACATTATCCACCTGATAGTCAGGGACCCCAACCTTGGATTAACCACTAAGGAGGCTATCCTATCAGCAGGTGCAAAGTACTGGGGCTGCTGTATTGCCATTTGGTGAATGGATTCTGGAACATGCAGTAGCTTCTAGTGGGGCCTCTCGATGTCATATTAGTGGGTAATTGTTACAGCTTTACCTTATCATGTGCTACAAAAATATATTTCTTCGTTTTTTCTTTCTCTCTTAGTTTCCCTCTCTGCCCTGCTCTGAGCAAGTCTGTCAACCTATTACACAAATCCCAAAACTCTATCATGAAAAATTTCAAGAAAAAACACATGATTAAACCCAGATCTTCAACTTCCAATGTAGACCCCCACTATCATGTCCCCGTCTCGAACATCAGGAGTCTACGTTCTAACCTTCCAGTGGTTGAAACCCAATTACAGGAGAATAAACCAGACCTATTATTCCTAAGCAAAACTGGCCTAAGCAAAAATTGGACCAACTATTTCCCTAGAAGAGTTTAGAATTAAAGGATACTCTAAGTTAACATCTAAATCTGATCCCCAAGATTGTCATGGAGATGGAATATGTGCCTGCATTAAAGATGGCTTTCCATGTGATAAGGACATCTCCAGAGAAGATCCTAAATTACCTTATATGCACTTCCAGGTTGCACTTGCTCACATGACTTCATTTATATTTGCCCTCTATCGCCTCCACAATAGCATATATGAGAAAATTTACTACACCCTGTCTACTCATCCTTCGGCTAAGATTCATGTCTGTGGAGACTTCAATGTTCACAATGTGGAATGGTTAACTAACTCAAACAAGACAGATGATGAGGGGAGGTTCTGTTGTGATTTCTCCATTGCTTATGACCTCACTCAGATTGTAATCTGTAATCTCCTGTACGTCATGAGTAAGTTACTGGAATCTGTGTTAAATAGAGAAAAAATAACCTTCTTAGTGACATACAATATGGTCTCAGTTCTGCTAGATCTACAGCAGATATGCTTACGGTTATATCTCATAGGATTAGTGAATCTCTCGATGGAGGCTTCCTTTCTAGGGCAATTGCTCTTGACATGTCAAAGGCCTTTGATAGGGTATGGCATAAAGGTCTACTCTACAAGATCTCCAGCTATGGTATAGCTGAAAATGTCTTTTCAATTATTCATTTGTCTCTGATAGGTTCATAAGAGTAGTGGTTGATGGGCAGAAATCGGAAGCTCACAGTATTAATGCTGGTCCAACTCTTTTCCTAATCTACATCAATGATCTTCCCAATCACATCCTTAGATCATTTGTAGACATTTATGCTGATAACACTACCATCTATCGCAGCAGGTCAAAGTCTGTAAATGACCAAGTTCTCTCTGATTCTCTCCTCTCTGATCTTGAGCATGTGGTGCAATGGGGGAAAAAGTGGCTGGTTAATTTTAATGCATCTAAAACCAAGCTTCTATCTTTACATCATCAACATTCTGATTCCCATTTGGCATCAATTGAAATGGATGGCTCTTGTCTTGGGGAGACTTCATGTTTTGACAAGCTTCTGAGCTTGACTTTTACTCCTAACTTTAAATGGAACATGTTAATCAAATCTGTTGCCAAGGTCGCTGGAAAAATGATGGGATCCTTCTATCGATCCAGTAGATATCTACCTGCTGATGCAATTTTCTACCTATATAAGAGCCAGGTATCTTCAAGGATGGAGTATTGTTGCTACATCTGGGTAGAAGCTGCTAGAAAGACTTATCCTGCCTTGACAGAGTTCAAAATAGACTTCATAGCCTAGTGAGGGATGCCCGTTTCTCTTCCCTTCACCTCTTTCTAACAGAAGAGACATTGCGAGCCTGTCTCTGCTTAATTGCTATTTTCATGGCAAGTGCTCATCTGAGCTTCAGTCTATGGACCCCCTTGTCAAATATTCATGAAAAACACTTGTCTAGTTAAAAACACTATCAATAATTTCCCCCACTCTTAAACGTAAATTCCATAGAACGGCACACCTTCTGTTTGCCTGCTTTCCAACTGACTACAATTTGGTCATTTTCAAGTCCAACATAAAACAAGTTCTTGATGGGCCATTCCCCTTAAGTAATCCAATTTACCAAATTTACACTTCTAACGATTACTATGATATTGTCCCTTTGACTACTGTACACTCTTTAACCCTTATTCTCGAGTGGCTTATGGGCTTTGATAAGTGATAATTCTTTTGTAAAAAAAAAAAAAAATTATATTCAAACATTGGTTTTTATGGCCAAATCGCATTCAAACATTCAGTTTTATGATAAATCACATTCAAACATTGGTTCTTATGGCTACATCCTATTTAATAATTGATTCTTATGGTTAAATCACATCCAAATATTGATTCTTATAGCCAAATCACATCCAAATATTGATTCTTATAGCCAAATCACATCCAAATATTGATTCTTATAGCCAAATTAATTTGAAGGTTTAATTTATAGACATGGGTAATAAGAACAGACCAATCAAATAGAACCAATCAGAAACTGGAATCACTCCATAAAACATACTGGATTTTTTAGAATTTTGTCACATAATTTTTCGTGTCCATACAGGAAATAATCATCAGCAAACTTCTACAGAAAACTGTCTTCACTTCTAAAACCAAACTGGCTCACAACTCCAAAGTTATAGCCAAATCACATTAAAACATTGGTTTTTATTCCCAAATCACATTCAAATATTGATTCATATTTTAAAATTACATTGATTCACTTTATATTATAGCCAAATATTGAAACACTGACTCTTATGAACAAATCATACTAAACAGCAGTTCTTGCTTGATCATTGAAATTAAGCAACAGTGAACTCGATTAGCACTTAATTGCCAATAGCCGATGCCATAAAGAAATAATAAATATCAGCTTAGCAAAGTGTATTTTGTATGGGTGAGTGTCTAAATGATATTGTTATGACCTTACTTTACATGCTATTGATATTATTTGATATCTACATAGTAATAACAATAATAAAGGCAAAGTTCCATGCAGGCAAAGGACAAATATAGTTGGTGTTTAATTATATACACTTGTTTTGGTTGTGTTTCAGAGCTAAATAACTCAAAAATGGTTGGTGCAAACAAAAACAAATCTTTGGGCTTAAAAAAACAGCTCCATTTATTTTCTACTTTTTCAACTGATTAACTGGTTTTGTTTATCAATCAGTTCAAAGTAAACGATTACATACAATGAGTTCAACACAAGTTGCCCAATACAATGTTATATGACAAATGCGATTCAATAATTACATGAAAATATCTAACAGGAGAATCACGTTCATGAGAAGCATAAACAATTCAAAATTTACATTTATTTTCTTTAATAAACTGACCTGATATGCAACAGGAAGGACAATTTCATGAAAGACAGCAAAATATTCCTCATCTCCAACAGGAATTCTAGGGTCCTAAAAAAGAAAATATAAAACTGGTCCAAATATAACAAAGCTATTTGAATTTATGTGTGTGTATTTTGTTTTAAGGAGCACATCAGATTTTCTTGAGAAAACTTGATGACAAGTAGGTGTTTTATAGTTTTGTATATGTATAACTTGATAGGTATGTGAATTATATATTATAAAATGGAAAGGGAACAACAAAAAAAGAAAAAAACTGGCTGTGCCGATACAACACACAAAAGTCTTTTTTCCTTTCTTTCCTTAACTTGCCGTAAATCCTCTTGTCCAGACGTTTCATTTTTATATGCATATATAAAAATGAAACGTCTGGTTTGTTCAACTTAACTAAACTAGAAAACTACAAGTCTGTTTTTCTTAACATTTTGTGACAGCATTTTTAGCTAATTCAAGAGTGTTTTTATATACTTAAAAGAGAAAAATATTAAAATATTTAGAAAACATTGTTTTTGAAATCATGTGAAATCGTTTGTCATCGGCAAAAGACGTACACCTTGTACAGCAGCAAACACTGACATAAGAAGAGCTCCAATTGGTTGAATTCCAAATGCTGAAGACGCAAAATTTATCGCTTCGTGATTGTTTTGTTTTTTTCCGCAAAAGAAGCTTAATGGCCTGACGTATATGAGTCGAACCTCAAATGTCACATACAATGTTGAACGTGGATTTTGCCATACTGTTATTTTTTTTATTTAAGAACATTTCGTTATAGTTTGTTTCTTTGGTTAAAATTTTGTGCTTTTCCAGACGATTTTTTTTTTTCTTAAGCACCTATGTTACCGTACTGAAAAATATAGTTGTTTGTTATATCAAAAAAAAAAAAAAAATTGCTCGCCAGGAGGTGCGTTTTGAGTTGAAACAGTTGTTTCTATATTAGAAAATATTAACTGTTTTTTTTAATTGTTAGGTGAAAGTACAATTTTTTTCAAATTTACAATACATATGCATTTTGGTAACATGCTGAAATAATACCGTTTTTTTTTCAGCCATTGAGAGGGGAGGGTGTTTTGTAACTATTCTGTGCTTTCAACTAGCAATTTATTATATAAAAAAGATATCATAAAATTATAAAAAGATATTGTGAAAAGTTGAATTTAACTTGAAAAAAAAAAAGCATTATTCAACATTGTAGCCGGATCCGATTCATATATGTCAGTCGATTAATGTTTTGTTTTTGCTTTTTTACCATAAATTGTTAGGTTAAAGTTGTTTTTTTCAAGAAAACTTTTTTTAACAAAATTGAAAGTACACGTTTTTTTTTAAGGAATTGTTTTTATATAAGAAAATATGAATGCTTTTCTTTATTAAAACTGTGGTACTCATTAGCGTTGAGTTCCATGGGGGCCAGCATATTTATTTAATAGTCACTTCCTTAGAAAAAACTAACGCATGCGCATGTAACATTTTATTTATTTATTTATTTATCTACTTAGGTTGGCTCAACTTTTTTATGACTATTAAAAAGAAAAGTAACTAACCCATTTATTGACACTTTCTCACTTTTACAAATATTTTTAATGTACATGCGCAGATAACATTTTGGTAAATATTTACATTTAGGTCCACCTCCACAATTTTCTTTAAAATGATGAGTTCTATTGGTTTTCAAAAAATCGCAGTGCGATAAATAAATCTACTTCTCTACAACTGACAACCGTAAGCCAACATAAGTAAATAAATTAATAAAAAATGTAACATGTGCATGCATTAATCTTTTATACGGGAGCGACTATTAAATAAATATGCTGGCCACCATGGAACTCAACGCCCAAGGAGTACCAAAAACATAAATTGCATAGTGGAATACAGAAAAGTTTCTACCAAGAAAAACATTATTTTTTTTCAGCTTTTCTTATAATGGGAAGGGGATGGTGTTTTGTAACTATTCTGTCCTTTCAACTAACAATTTACTAAAAAGAAAAAAAAAAAAAAAAAAAAAAAAAAAAGGTAAATTTTTACATTAGGTCCACTTCCACAATTTTTAACATGGGGTTATTTATTCTGAAAGTCGTTCTTAACATGGGGAGGATGGGGGTATTTATTTCAAAAGCCGTTTTTTACATGGAGAAGTTAGGGGTGTTTATTCTGAAAGCCATTCTTAACATGGGAAGATTGAGGGTGTTTATTCCTAAAGCCGTTCTTAACATGGGGAGATCATCGGTTTTTATTCCAAAAGCCATTCTTAATATGGGGAGGTTGGGGGTGTTTATTCATGCCCGCCAGTAAATTAGACTGCATAGCACAGGTCTTTATATCTCGCCCCTGCAAATTGTAAATAAGATTTTCTTATTCAGCATCGTCGAAAACCTTTAAAAGTAGTAATTTTTATAAAAAATTGTGAAGGTAGACCTAATGTAAAAAAGTACCAAAAAAAAAAAAAACCCCAAAAAACAGATATCATGAAATTTAAGTTTAACTTGGAAAAACTAGTTTAAAATAGCGCAGTACCAAAAATAAAAATAGACAGAAAAATACCCCCTTCGGGTTTGTATCACTATGCAAAAAAAATTCGAAAAAGTTGTCAACAAAAAACAAATATATAACAAGTAAAATTTTTCAAAGGTAAGATAAGTTACTTTTCTACCTAACTGGATAATTTTTAGTGTTTTTATTTGGTTTGTATTATTGTACACAAAAGTTGTCAAAAAACAAATGTATAACAAATATTATCAAAGGCAAGATAAGTTACTTTTCTACCAAACTGGATAATTTTTTAGTGTTTTTATTTAATGTAAAACGTTTATTTGGCTCGAAAAACGGAGCATTTACGGCTATATTTGAAATTACAAATAGCGGCAGATTCTGTGTTAAACACATTAAGTTTGGGAAAATGAGTTAAAACTAAAAATTATACACAATACTGTCAAATAACCACCGAATATATGTCCGCCTATTTCACAGTAACATATATTGAGTGAGTTCCTAATGGTATTTTGTATAGTTTTTAGTTTCAACTAATTTTCCCAAACTTAATGTGTTCAACACAGTTTGTCGCCATTTGCATTTCTCAAATATCCCGATAAACATTGAATGTTTTCGACCTGATTAAACATTTTACATTAAATATAAACACTAAAATCTTATCCAGTTAGGTAAAAAAGTAACTTATCTTGCGTTTGATAACATTGATTTGTTATATATTTATTTTTCGACAACTTCTTTGGGTCTGTGTTTAGTAATACAAACCCATTTTATTTAATGTAACGTTTAGTTGGCTCGAAAAACAGTGTTTATCGGCATAGTTGAAAAATACAAATGGTGGCAGACACTGTTGATTACGTTGTTTTGCAAAATGAGTTAAAACTAAAAAACTGTACAAAATACTATCAGAAACGCACTGAATATGTCAGCCTATGTCACGGTAACATATATTCGATGAGTTTCTGACACTATTTTGTATAGTTTTTTACTTATTTTCCCAAACTTAATGTATTCAACAGAGTCCACAACCATTTGTCTTTTTCAAATATATCGATAAACACTATGTGTTTTTCGAGCTGATTAAACATTTTACATTAAATAAAAACACTAAAAAATTATCCAGTTATATAGAAACGTAACTACCTTACCTTGGCTTTCATTTATTTGTTTTTGGACAACTTTTCGAATCTGTGTATAGTAACCCCCCACCCCCTCACCAAAATATTAATTGAAAAGTCACATTTCTGAATACAAAAAACAAAAAAAACTTGATTAACCATTTCAACATTTTAGCAATGTTCGGCTTAATCCAATGATTGCTGGTCAAGCCCAAGCCATGATTGATGGAAACTCCTAAGGATCCGGGTCAGATTCTGCAAGAGTATTGCTTTTTTTCATTTTCGTCTTTTTTTTTCACTTTTTGAGTGGATTGCTGTAAACATGCATTTTCTCTTTTTATTAGATTTTTTCATTACACCAAATTGAGCCACAGCAATGCGTGGCAGGGTACAGCTAGTATTTAATATTATCTTCCACCGTTCGCTCTCATTCTAAGCTGTCCAACAAAAAACTCAACTCAACCCTCATGCTTTAGAATTCGTCCTTTTAACAGTTACTAATTGTATAGATATGCAAATTAATGGCATATGTTCACCAATGAGGGACTTACAAAATTTTGCTTGTCTTTTTCTATATTTTCTGCTGGCATTTTACAGGCTAAGTAAACACAATATCATTTACAAGATTGATTCCTACTGTAACAACTTCAAACATTTTGATTTACGTCCACTGAGAGAAGATGATATTCTGGTGTAAAATGCCTTTATTTTAATTCATTTTGTTCAATAAGGCATAATCAACTCACCACTTGTGAAGAAAGAGAGACACTGAAATCAACTCCTTGGTTGCTCTTATGCATCTCCGTGCAGACATGGGAATGGATTGATAGATAGACAACACTAAAAATAAACAAATATCAAAATTAAGTAGCATGATAATGTACACTTGCCTGTTTGTGCATTTATATTTTCATGCATTGAGTATGTGTAAATATAAAATAAGGTTTGGTAGATATTCCAAGTTAGACCTAAGTAGTGTTACATGTAACAAATCATTATCTGACTCTGCCTAGCCTGTGAATTATGGAATTTTTCAGTCTGTTCTTTGTATAACAAAAATAAATTCCAATTCAGTACATAGTTTATCTGACCTGTTCTTTGAACAGCAGACACTTTGCAAGAGTCACTGTTGCAATGTGAAAATTGCATATGGCTTCAAAATTTGGTTGGTCATACTTATTTAAAATACTTTATTCTTTATCATTCTCTGTTCAATCATATTCATAGACAACAGAATATTCAGTACATTCTACTGAATAAATATAATAATTAAACTTGAATTTTACTTTTAAAAGTGCTTTATTAATAAGTAGATATTTAGTGCATTGACAGAATTAGCACATTTTATCTTCATCCTTTATTGAGAATGACAAAATAATCATAAAAGAGTGTTTGGTTTATGAAAATGATTGGTTTATGTTGAAGCAGATTATGGAATCTGCTTCAACCAATCATTTTCATAAACCAAACACTTATTTAGTTTTAAACTGTAAATAATTTTTCTTTTTTACTTATTTTTGAGGATCTAAATATTGTTAACAAACATGGAAGGAGCATCTTAAGCTTATCTAAAAATTATTTTAAGAATTATGATGACATGTAGATCATCTAAAAATTATTGAACAAACATGACAGATGAGTTAACAAAACAGTTTCATTTAATAAGAAAAAACTTACCGTTTATCATTCATAAATATCTGATGTCTTTCTTTGTTTGGACTGATTGATAGATCTAGTAATAACAGCCTACAAAAACAATCATATTAAGGAATCAAAGGATTATTTAAATGGAATGAAATTAAGAGGCACTTTTCAAACTTATGTTTTTTTTTGCTGATTTAAAAAATATATACGTTTTCTAAATTATAACATTTTCCTCCAAAGTTATTAGATTAAAAATATTATAGTTGTATTAGAAGTGTCGATTGTTTACAATTTTGAAATTATATCTGACTTTTGTAAGAAAAATTAGTTATTTTTCCTTTGTATTTTTAGTTCGATTTCAAACTGACAATTATATCTGATCACATTCACTCATTTTTATATCACTTTTTAATTTTAGTGATCATTTTAATATGATATTTTTTATTCTAAATAAGATCCTCTTCTAAAATCAATATTTTAAAAATGATACACTGCAGAAGTTTTATTGTGTTAGCTTTTGATTATGAAGTGATTTTATCATTTCTATCTTCATGTGTTTTGTTTTTTTGCAAATTAACACACTTTTCGGTTCTGAATTTTTTAGATGAGTGATTATTAGTATTATTTTGATGAAAGCCCAAATGCTCTTAACCACTTCCTTGAATGTATATCAGTGACTGATGGCAAGACCCACATCAAAGAATACCTGGATATATCATACAAGAAAGAATTTAATCAAATTCAACTCTCGCCGAATAAAGAAATCGGAAAATCTAAAAGATTAGGACGTAAAAATCCAGGTTCCCCATTCACCAACAAACGCCATTGTCAACAAAAGTAAATGTTAGCTAACTCCGTCTGAGGATCAGTGTTCAATAAAGGTCTCAACTTCACCACAACCATCAAGCAGATTCCATACTTAAATATAACTCTGATAGAGGAAGCAACTTTGAATAAACCCAAGGTACAAAGAGATGAGTTAAAGTGGAAGGTAAGACGAATACTCGAGGATATCAAACATCTCAAAGGAAGAAGAAGTGGCTATCAAGCCACAGTGATGAAGATATATACAGTATTCCATTAAGGCCCATAAAACTATCAGCAAACAAACTATAATGTTAATGGTTAGAGCAGGATATTCTGAGAAATTTGCAGATCTAATAGAACCTGGTGACTACTGTAAAGTAAAAACAGAATCTGACTTTGAAAATAGGAAGGAAGCTGTCACAGACCCTCATATCTAATATCTGCAAATTAAGGCAACATTAACAGCTACCACACCTGTACAGCCTTCCTAAGCTTCATAAAGACAGTATTCCATTAAGGTTCATAATCAGTGCTCAAGGTTCATGCCATCCAGTAAGTCAATTCCTGATAAATATAATAAGCCCAATCATAGGCAAATCTCCATCATATGTCAAGAATTCATTGAAATAATCAACAATGTTCCAATTTATTCCAACCAGATGGTGAGTCTAGATATAATGAGTCGGTTTACGAAAGTACCCACTGATGAGATTCTAATTGTGGTATGGAATAAGCTGCCTTCAGATACTTCACTAAAGAAAATCACTTGTATTCCAATTGACAATATAAAAAAGAGGTTGAACTGTGTAGAAACTAGATACTTCATGATAGGGCCTGATCAGGACCTGGCCGACAGGAAGAATATCTGGCAATGGGATCACTATTGTACTGGTCAATGTATACATGAAATACTTTAAGGAAATGGCATTAAGATCAACACCACTAAAGCCAACAATGTAGTCACAATATGTGGTTGACATGTTCATACTCTGGCCTCAACAGGAAAGTGTTCAAACTTTATCCATTCACATATACAGTTCAAAATGAAAAAGGAACAGAACAAATCATCATTTCTGGATGTGCTGATAACTCACACTGATAGGAGGTTTATTTTATCTGTATATCGAAAGTCAACTTTTATTGAATAGTACCTAAACTTCAAATCTCACCATCCATATAATGTAAAGAAAGGAATGATCCATTTCCTACAATATTGAACAAAGCAATATGCAGTAACAGCAATTCATATCAAGAGGAGATGGACGCTTTAGGAGAAAACCTCCACCTGAAACAACTATTCAGAGTGCATGACATCAGCTCTAAGAAATCTAGACCAAACACTAAAGGACACCACCTCTGAAAAATTCAAAAATATATAATCCATATGACATCAGGATAGTATTTAGGATTCTCTGGAAACATATTGTGCACATGAAACTCCTGACAAGAAAAATCAAGAACTGTGTCTGAGATTCCAGATAAATGTGGAAAATTATATAAAAATTGTCGTCAACTAAAAATAAGAACATCGAAAACCTGTAATGAGAACTTGAAAAGTCAAGTATAGCTGACCACATTTCGAGGGAATTATAGAGAACGGTGAAAAGTAAGATGACTGAAAGAAGCAGCACATGATGCAAGACAATCAACTACAAAGTACACCTAGTATAGAATTTAACACGATATAGAAAACATTAATTATAAATAATAGATAATATATCTTTATAAATAGTAATATAGTAGTAAGTAGTGCAGTGGATAAATTACAGGGTGGAACGATAAAATTGTTTCCATAGAAAAGACGACATGATTCCATTTCCGTTCGATAAAAACTAGTTTTCTTTTTTTGTTGCAGACCATTTACTAGTTGACCAGTTGTGTACAAATCCTAAGAGCTATAGGAGCCTTCTATCATGTCTGAAAGTAACACAATGTTCAACGAGCGAGATCAGAGATGCACCGCGGTACAACTCATGCTCTCTACTGATCCAAGTTATAACAACAGGACCATTGCCAGCACCCTTAAAATGCATCGTTGGCTTGCCATGAATAACGGGGACATGCCCAGAGTGATAAAAACAAAGTTTTCGGCCATGGTTATGGTTTTTAGTGTTGTTTCATGTGAAGGCTATATCATGCAACCTCACATCTTCAAAGTCACACCAAAGTGTACCTGCATGTGCCGAAGAGTGTGGTGATCCCTTGGTGCAATCAGGTGGCCGCTGGTAGACCCTGGGTGTGGCAACAAGACTCAGCGCTAGCCCACAAGTCCAAAAAGACCCAAGCTTGGCTTCAAAAGGAGTGCTACAACTTTGTACTCTGCTTTCACTGCCCCCCCTCCTCTCTGGACCTGAATTTGCTGGACTACTTCATTGGTCACACATCGAGAGCATCACTAACATGACCTCTCACAACACCAAAGCCAGCCTGATCACCGTCACCTGCCGAGTATTCACTCAGCTCTTGCCTGTGCTTTGTGAAAAAGGCATGCTCCCAGTTCCGGACCCATATTGAAGCGGTGATTAAGGCTGAAGGCAACTACATTGAATAGATGTTATCTCTACTACATAATCAAGTTACATGAATTGATTTTTTTTCAATAAAAGCTATAAAATAAAGCTGTAGCGTTGTTTTCTTTCGGGCGACAATTTTATTGTTCCATACTGTACTTGGAAAAGTTCAGTTTTATACAATTACAAATTACTTAGGACTCCTACCTAGTCATGGCTGATAGAACAAGAGCATGCTACCCCTGTGGATTAAATAAAAGGTTCTGTTCAAAATTCCATGCAGATTCACAAGTTTGACAAGATATACCTGAAGAAGAGTGAAGGCTACATTGATGGAAACATTGGTGTCTAAAATAGTAGCCACTAGCAGTTAGATACTTTGAAAATAAGCTCTAAAAGAATGTGCCCGTGGTATTGCACCAGCAAAAAATGAAGATAATTTTGAGTGTTCAAAGGTTTTGAGCATTTTCTAACAATGCCTTATTAAAGTAAAGAATTCATTATCATTCATTACCATTAATGTATTTTCATTGGCTTTATATGAACTGATGCTAACTTTCAGATATAGTTTGCATTTCATTATACAAGAAAGATTTGGATTTGTTGATATCTGTTGCAATATTTTGGATGTGTAATGGGGTATGATCCCCACACAGCCGGACGATTCTATTTATAAACGATGCTGCTAGGAACTGACGAATCAAATTAATTCACATTCTGCTACCAACCAATCAGAAACCAGAATTGCTCCATAAATATTAAACCTTTTCTGTAGCAATTTCACATGTTTTTTTTTCCGTCTCGACACAGTAAGAATATTTAGCTCTGTGGAACTGTCTACTGCAAACAAGTCACCTCTCAGAACTTGTGTGTAACAACGAACCATCAGAAACTGTTCCATCTACTGCAAACCAGTCATCTCTTAAGACTTGTTTAGAACAACGAACCATCTGAAACTGTTCTGAAACTAAAAATGGCTTACACTTCTAGAGGTTATGCGCCCAGCATGCGTCTTTATTTCGATGGATCCGAATCAAAATTCGAATTGTGGCAAGTTAAATTTCTAGGATATCTACGAATCCAAAAGCTACACAAAGTACTTCAAACACAACCTGAAAACAGAAACGACCCCGACTTCATTGAAAAGAACGCAACTGTCTTTGTGGAATTAATACAGTGTTTAGATGACCGTAGTTTATCACGTAATGAGAGAAGCCCTTGACGATGGCTGCAAAGCATTAAACATAGTGAGAGAGCACTATTTATCGAAAGGAAAACCCCAAATTATTTCTTTATACACTGAACTGACCTCTCTAAAACGAATGGAAGCCGAAACTATTACTGATTATATTATAAGAGCCGAAACGACTGTAAATTCTTTAAAAATGTCTGGTGAAGTTATAAGTGACAGTCTGTTAATTTCCATGGTCCTTAAGGGATTACCGAGTGATTTCAAGCCATTTACCACCGTGATAACCCAGAAAGAAAAACCCATGACTTTTAGCCAATTCAAGGTAGCACTCAAAAGTTACGAAGAAACTGAAAAAATGATCACAGAAAAAAACGAATCCACAAATATCATGAAATTTAAAAATACACACATAAAAACACCAAAATTAAATTATACCCATGCCAGGAATAAAAACCGCAACTTTGCCAAAAACAATTTTTCTCCTAAGAAAAGTACAAAAATTATTTGCTATAATTGTGGACGACCTAATCACAAGAGTTTCCAATGTAGATACAGGACTCAAAATGGTGACTACATTAAAAATGTAGAGAGCTCTGTTAGTGAACATACATTTTTATTTTCGTGTACGTTTAATCCTTCAACAAACAATAATTTTCTTGTTGATTGTGGGGCCACGGCATATACAAAGGAATCTGATTTTATCAATTTTGATCCCAACTTTAAGCCACAAAATCATTTTGTAGAACTAACTGATGGGAGTCGAGTCAATGATATCGTTTTGAAAAGAGGCAATGCTAAAATCTCGCTAAAGAACAATAAAGGTGAACTGTGTTTCTGTATTCTAGAAAACGCCCTTCTAATCCCAAAATTTAAACAAACTATATTTTCTGTACAAGCTACCACAAAACAAGGTGCAAATATAAACTTTAGCTCCAATAAATCAAAACTAGTATACCCGAATGGAACTGTATTCGACATTAAATAAAATGGAAGACTATATTATTTAAATAGCGTAGTCCCATCGAAAACCGCCTTCCATGATCTACAGACATGACATAAAATTCTTGGACACTGCAATATTCCTGATATCAAAAAGTTGCCAACTGTAGTTGATGGAATGAAAATACTAACATCAAAAAACTTCAACTGCGACGTCTGTACGCAAGGGAAAATGACAAACTATCAAAGCAAGATACCAGACAAAAAGGCCAAAAAAATTCTATCAATGGTGCATTGTGACTTGAACGGTCCCGTAGAACCGATGGCCAGAGAACATTATAGATATGTGTTGAATCTCGTAGATGACCATTCAGGTTTAATAATGGTTTACTTTTTAAAGAACAAATCTGATACCCTGCTAGTAACTAAAAAATATCTAGCCGACATGGCACCCTACGGTGAAGTCAAGTGTATTCGCTCTGACAACGGTACGGAATTCACCAATAAAGACTTTGAACTTTTACTAATTAACCATCATATCAGGCATGAAACAACAGCTCCTAGATCGCCACACCAAAACAGGACTGCTGAACGTGTGTGGCGGACACTTTTTGAAATGGCAAAATGCCTACTCATTCAATCAAAACTCCCTAAAAACCTCTAAACGTACGCACTTATGGCGGCAGCCTATATACGTAACAGGTGCTTTAACAAAACACTATCTAAAACTCCATATGATTCTTTCTGTGGTAAAAAAACAAATTTAAGCAGAATGCATATATTTGGTTCAACTTGCTTTGCATATATAGATAAAAAGAGTAAATTGAATATTAAAGCCGACAGAGGTATATTTCTTGGATACGATAAAAACAGTCCAGCCAATTTAGTATTTTTTCCAGAAAAAAATAAAATAAAAAGAATCCGATGTGTAAAATTCACAGACACATTTAATTTTACAAACAAAAACCCATCATATGAAGAAGATGAAATTATATTCCCTCAAATAATTAAAACAAACGAAGACAATAAAAATGACGGAGACAAGAGTGTCCATGATGATGATGATGATAAAGTCGAAAGATATCCCAAAAGAAATAGAAGGCGACCCGATATTTTGTGGTCGACAATATAAAAGATTATCAAAGCGACTATTCCTATTCAATGGAAAATGCGCCAAAAAGCTTTAACGAAGCAATTAATTCAGAACATTGTGATGAATGGAAAATTGCCATGAAAAAAAGAAATAGATGCCATAAGCGAAAATGATACTTATATGGTAGTGCCTCTCCCAAAAGATAAACATGTTATTTCTACAAGATGGGTCTTTACAAAAAAGACTACAGCATCAGGCGTTGAACAGTACAAAGCTAGATTTGTTGCTAAAGGGTACTCTCAGATTTACGGTATAGAATATTTTTCTACGTTTTCACCGACCACAAACCTAACGACAATCAGAATTTTACTGCAAATCGCATCACAATATGACCTAAACATCCATCAAATGGACGTAAAAAATGCTTATTTGAATGCCCCAATAGACTGTGAAATTTATATTACCCCTCCAGAGGGATTTATAATGAAAAATAAAAATAGTGTGTGTCGACTTAACAAGTCATTATATGGTCTAAAGCAGAATGCTCAGTGTTGGAACACAGTATTTCATGATTATATTATTAAACAACAATTTAGAAAATGCGCTGTAGACCCCTGTTTATATACCCAACACAAAGACGATAAACTACTGATTTTGGTTTCGTGGGTCGATGATATTTTAATCGCATCAAATTGTGACATAATGTTAACCGATGTTAAGAACAAATTAAGTAAAAGATTCAAAATGACCGATCTTGGCAAAATATCCTGGTTTCTGGGGATAGAATTTACTCAAAGCAAAGGACTTGTTACGATGACTCAATCGAGATACATCAACAAAATACTATTAAAATTTGGAATGGGAGAGTGCAAGAAACACTCTACACCGGTCGAAAATGATATTAATAAAAATATACACACAAAATCTGAAATAATAAATGACAAACAATACTGCAAAATTATAGGTAGTCTTATATATTTAATGACTGCAACCAGGCCCGACATATGCTATACAGTAACAAAACTGTCACAAAAATTATCACAACCGACAATGAAGGATTTAAACAGAGTTAAACAAGTCCTGCGTTATTTAAAAGGAACTAAAGAACAGAAGTTAGTATTTAGAAAATCAAGAAATCCCCTAAAATTAGAAGGTTTTTCGGATTCAGACTGGGGAAACGACGAAGATCGCAAGAGTATATCTGGATATTTTTTCAGACTCTCAGAAATGGGCCTATTATTTCATGGAAATCTAAAAAGCAACAGATTGTATCTCTCTCTACGTGTAAAGCAGAATTTATCGCAATCACACACGACCCAGGAAGCACTCTACCTTAAAAATATCCTAAAGACTATTTTAGAGCCAGAATTAACTAAAAGCCCCGTAGTAATTAATTGTGATAGTCAATCCAGTATAGTCTTAGCACAGAACACGATAATCAACCAAAGATCTAAGCATATAGATATAAAATACCATTTCATAAAAAACGAGGTGAAAAAAGAATCCATTATTTTGAATTACATATCATCAGAACCAAATATCGCTGATGTATTCACGAAATCCGCAACAAGAATAAAGTTACAGCGTTTTTTTTCTCAAAACTTGTTGGAGGATTTGACTGAATAATTTTTTTTTTCACGGCCCTGTATGTATATAGATTTCTAATATATCAAAAAAAAATTAAAAATAGTCCTGGACAAGACGTTAAACTGTATCCATTTTATTTGTATTAACACTTTAACCTACTAATGCATAACTAATACTTTTGCTGAAAAAAAACAAACTCTTTGTAATTTTCATTTTCGGCAAAATTTGCATGCTTATTTTAAGGTGCGCAGAAATTACAATTGACTTTTATTTTTTTGTGCACATTAGTTTTCTTTCTTATTTTTCAAAAATGTCCTATGTTTTTGCATTGTTTTTATTAACAAAAAAAAACAAAAAAAAACACTCTTTAAATGGGCACATATTGCATGTCTGTTTATTTTCATGTATATTTATTTATATGTATGCATTTTTCTTTTCTTTTCTTTTTTTTTTACAAAACTGCATAATCAAATTCAAGAAATGGCTTCTTTTTTCACATACCCACCCCTTTTTAAGGTTAAAATACCTTCCATTTCTTTTATTTCTCTTCTCTGTACACATATATCTGTTTTGACATTTGAACACAATTAAAAATGGCGTCTTTTTACATACTAAAATTCTAAGATCCAAATGATTTCTAATTTTTGTTATGTATAATTGAATATAAAAATATATATTTATTTTTTCAGCAGAACAAACACAAGGGACTACCCCATTATAAAAAATAGGGAGGATGTTGCAATATTTTGGATGTGTAATGGGGTATGATCCCACACAGCCAGGCGATTCTATTTATAAACGATGCTGCTAGGAACTGACTAATCGAATTAATTCACGTTCTGCTATCAACCAATCAGAAACCAGAATTGCTCCATAAATATTAAACCTTTTCTGTAGCAATTTCACATGTTTTTTTTTCCGTCTTGACACGGTAAGAATACTTTGCTCTGTGGAACTGTCTACTGCAAACAAGTCACCTCTCAAAACTTGTTTAGAACAACAAACCATTGGAAACTGTTCTGTCTACTGCAAACCAGTCACCTCTCAAGACTTGTTTAGAACAACGAACCATCTGAAACTGTTCTGAAACTAAACATAGCTTACACTTCTAGAATATCAATATTTCTAAAATCTTCTCATCACAATAACTATTGCATTATTCAAACAATTTTGGAACTGCCAGGTCCAGATAATGTCTATGTGGAAGAATTGTTTGATAATTTGCTTCTGATATTTATAATATTTGATAAAACAACATTTTCACGAATTGAAAATTTATCACTTATGCATTTCATTTGAACAAGTTAACCTTTTCTTTGACATTTTACATTTTTGTTCAAAAGTTTTTTCAGTTTTACAATGTACAATGAGATGAATTTGAGATGAAAATCTTAAATGATTCTAAACATTCACCAAATTCTTTTCAAAAAGATAAGCAATATGGAATTATGAAATACAGATATGTTTCCTGAGTATTTTACTTCTTTTTTACAAGTTTCATCGAACAATAGCAATTTGTAGCCAAAATGAAATTTTTTTTCAAGTATAGTAACATTAATATTTCAGTCAATTCTATTCATAGATAAAAAAGTCTTCATTTTTGCAAAGAAAAACACCCAGAGTAAATCCTTTGAATACAAGCTTTTTTTCTGCTCATTATGAGTAAAAAGTCATTGAATTTCTCATTGATACTTTTTATGCCAAAAGTAATGATTTGTTTCAAATGTTTGCCTTAGCATTTTGTTATCACTTTTATTAGTTGATCATTTCTTAATCATGTAGCCACTTTTGTAATACAAGTTGTTTTTTAATCTTCATCATTACTTCTGTAATTCAAAGGTATTTAATACTAACTCAAGCTTACATACAAATATAAAAGGATTTATTACTCTAAGTATAAAGTAGATAGTTACCAGTTGTTTAGCTGGCCTGAATTAATGTATACTGGTAGTAGAGTTGTAGTGGACACACAAAGCATCATCATCATTGATATATTCCTCTGAATCATTGTATTAGCAAAGAAGTGTTAGTATTTTCTCTACAGCAAAATATTTTTCTTAGCTTTCTAACAATTTCCAGAAAACTACAATTATATTTGTTGTTAATTCTCACATGCCATCCTTTTTGTGTATTCAATTTGTAGCAGAATTGGCAATAAATGGGGTGAAATAAACAGCTTATCTCGGATATGTCTGTTGTTGTGATGTGGGTTGAGTGGAAGAGAGTTCCAAGATGGCGTCCATGGGTTTTTATTGGCTTTGACCCGATGCAATTCTCGCAGAATAGCGTGTGCTGTCGCGCGATTATGCAGATATATAATTCACGGACGCTATAAAGGCAGGACGCTGGGAAGCAGTCAGGTGGTGTTTTGCAGATTGTGCGTAGGTGGTTTTGGCGGTTGGATTGTTCTTTGTGATGAACCACGAATCTGCGAGAAGTGAGTTTTCTTCTGCCTTTGTTCTTCTGCCTCCTTCTTTTTCTTTCTCTACGGTCATTACAGCCAAGAAATCCCTCTCTTCTAGAGGTGGGCGGTGCAGGGCGAAACTATTTCCTATCTTTGTTCCTGCCTACTAAATTTTGCTACAAGCTATTTCGGCTTGACTATGCCGAAGATGCAGATAAGCAGTGATATCATCAAGCCGTTCTCTGGCGAGGGAGATGTTGTAGCATGGCTGAAAAAAGTGAGACTTGTCACACAACTTCAGCAGGTGGATGATATAGCGAGTCTTCTACCTTTATATCTGGAAGGTGATGCACTCGCCCTCCACATAGAAATGGAGGAGGACGATCAAAAGAAGATAGACCAGATTGAGGTCTGATTAAAAGAGGCATTTACCGACGATGCGTTTGCAGCATACAGAAAAATAACTATGGTCAGATAGGCTGGCGAACGTGTGGATGTTTATGCCAACAAAATCAGGTAGTTGGTTGGATTGGCCAGGTTCACAGGAGATGGCCTAGAGAAACTCAAGAAATTGACTTTTGTCACTGGGTTCCCTGACGCTATCTCAATTGCTCTTCAACAGGTGCTGAACATCAAAGTCCTGACCATGGGGGAGCTAATGTCAAGAGCGAGAATTTTGAGGACGACTAGGGAACAAAATCAGGACGTGGTTGCGGCCACATGCTCACCTAACAACAACAGGGCCAGGAATATTCCTGTTAGTGTGACCTGTTTTAAATGCAATGTAAATTCCACTTTGCGAAGGACTGTCGAAAACACGGAACACAGTGCAGTGAAAGTGGACACTGGGTTTGGAACTGCTCAGGAAACAAGCAAGGGGAGGACGCATAAGCGCCAGTCTCCTTCCCCACCAAAATGCAAATACAACGCTCCTAGCATTCATGTTGACGGGACGTGATGTTTGGCACTTATTGAATGCTCTAGAGTGATTTTACATGCTGACTGGTGCCAGTCTTGGAGAAAAACAAACGTGAATGTCGAAACAATTAGTGGAATATCCCATGCATGAGCAGTCTCTGTATCCACTGATGAAGGTATGTTTGCCAGAATCAATGTGTTGGTGGTGCATGGCAAACTACTGGGGTTTTACTTACTTCTAGGGATCAATGCCATAAAAGCTCTGGGAGGTGTCGTTGTCGAGCCTACAGGATCAGTGCGGCTGGGCGGCTGGGCAGCAGGAAAAATATTAAATGCGCAGCCATTTCTATTAATGAACCAGATTTAACTGCCACCTTTGACCATCAAAACTGAACGTGAACCGCATCGTGGAAGTGGTCTGAGGACCACCCCGCTGAAAGGCTAAACAATCAAGTGTCAGAATACCCAGTGCCTGCGGACATCCGCAAGAGCTCCGCACCTGGATAGATAATGGTTAGCTCGTGCCATACACAGAGGATAAATTGGCCCCCCCCCAAGGCCTCATTCCCCTGATGGCTGTGATACAACAGAACAAAGTGAAAGTGCACCCGGTGATGGATTACTGGGAGCTAAATCATTATGTAGACGTATTTACAGCCAATGCAGATGTTTTTCTGCTAAGCTGCGCGAATGGAAACAAAAAGGTGCTAATGTGTCTCTACTGGACCTCACAAGATTATACCTACAAGTACGGGTCCATGAGATACTGTGGCCATACCAGACTGTGGAAATCGACAGGAAAAAATACTGTCTGACCCGTTTGGGATTCAGCTTGAATGCGGCTCCCCTGATAATGAGAGCAATTGTCAACAAAGTATTATCCCAGCAAGAAGTTGTAGGCCGTGCAGTATCTGCTTACATTGATGACATTTTTGTCAATGAAGACATGGTGCCCACGACCCATGTATAAGAACACCTAACACAGTTCGGGTTGGAGTGCAAGAACCCGGGGCAGTTGAAGGATGGTGCATGGTGCTGGGATTGGCGGTTGGGATTGAACGCAGTGAACTGCGGTGGAAGTGAGGAAATGCAATTCCAGAGGCTCCCAGTATTGTTACACAACGAAGAATGTTCTCCCTGTGCGGTTGACTTGTCAGGCACTTTCCGGTGTGCGGACTGCTTTGTGTGGTTTATGGAATACTCTGAAGGAGAGTAAGTTCGGTAACAAAGGGCTGGGATGATGAAGCGAGGGATGCCGTACTGCATCGTATGATGTTCAAGATCTTAGAATCTGTGCAGCAGGACGATCTGTCCCGGGGAAATTGGTGTGTAAATGAATGTATGGGTCAATCCTAGCTCCCTAGCAATTGGTGCAGCCTTGGAAATGTGTGAAACTGTGTTGGAAGACGCATGTTGGCTGCGACCTAAAGATGATTCCCAACACATCAACTTAGCTGAACTGCACGCTGTATTGAAAGGCATCAATTTGGCTCTTCAGTGGCAGGGCAAGGTGCTACACATAAAGACAGATCCTGTCTGCATATGCCATTGGGTCTTGGACACGCTAATTGGAAAGGCGCGAGTACGCATTAAAGCAGCAAGCAAGATGCTTATTAGGAGGTAACTAAACACTCTCAAGGAGCTCGTGAAAGAGTACGGGCTAACAGTGGAGGTGGCGCTGGTTCCATCAGCACGATACATTGCTGACCGATTGACACAAGTACCATAGCGGTGGTTTGAGGCAATGAAAAAGAAAAACCGGCTTGACCTGGTGATCAGCGCGGTTCACATAGATGAACTGGATGAAAGTTAAATCATGGTTATTCACGATGCACTACCTGCTTTGTCAAGAAAACTTGCCCAACCATGACAAAAGCAACCGTTAAAACGGTTATACAGAAATGTGAGGAATGTTAGTCCATTGACCCAGCGCCAGTCAGGTGGAAAAAGGGAAAGCTGGAAGTGAACGAGAATTGGCAGAGAATTGGAATGGATATCATGCATTATTGCACCTTCCATTTTTTAACTCTAACAGACTGTGGTTCATCGCGTTTCTCCATTTGGAGGAAATTGGCGAGGCAGGACTTGGCAAGCGTGATTCATTAGTTGGAAACAATGTTCCTCAAATGTGGCTTGCCGCATGAAATCCTTTTAGTCAATGACACAGCTTTCTGCAGCAACATGTTCCAAGCATTTGCACATAAATGGGGAGTTCACTTGCGATTCCGTTGTGCATATGCTCCAGCTGGGAATGGCATAGCGAAGTGATGTCACTGTACAGTGAAACGAATAGCGGCTAGAATGCACTGTCCCATACAGGAGGCTGTCTACTGGTATAAAATCACACCCAGAGATGACGTATCTCCCTTCACTGCGCCTGCCAACAGGATTTATTGACATGAAGTTCGAGTAAAGGAGACCAATCTTGCAACTGCGTTCCCAGGTCCCAAGAACAGCTCTTACAAGGTTGAAGATCACGTGTGGGTCAAAAGACTGCAAAATCGATATACCACGAGGTTTGGCAAGGGTGAGATGACCAAGATACTCAGCTCTCAATCGATTTTTGTGGATGGTGTGCCTCACCATTATGCTGTTACAAAGACAGATACTGCTCCCCTGCCCTGATTGTGAAACACTGCCTATGGAACCACGAGAGGGGATGATGGAACAGACTAGTGGCAATTACGGTGGTAATAAGGAAGATGGCAATGAGGAAGTGCTGCCCCCGATTCTTTGAAGAAGTACCCGACAAAGACGACTGCCCTCCTGCCCTGCTTGTGATCATGAGATCGAGGGGAGTGTAGTGGAATTAACAATAACCGAAATGGGGGAAAATAAAGAGCTTACCTCAGATACATCTGTTGTTGTGTTGCGGGCTGAGCGGAAGAGAGTTCCAAGATGGCGTCCATGGGTTTTTATTGACTTTTACCCCATGCAATTCTTGCAGAATCGCGTGTGCTCTCACGTGATTATGCAAATATATAATTCCCGGCTGCTATAAAGGCAGGACGCTGGGAAGAAGTCAGGTGGTGTTTTGCAGATTGTGTGTAGGTGGTTCTGGCAATTGGATTGTTCTTTGTGACAAACCATGAATCTTCTTTCTCTATGGTCATTACAGCCAAGAAATCCCTCTCTTGTAGAGGTGGGTGGTGCAGGGCAAAACTGACTATTTCCTATCTTTGTTCATGATTTTTACCTACTACATTTTGCTACACAATTACATCACATTTTTGTATAAAAAAGATAAAGACATTTTATTTCTAAAATGGAAATAAAGATTATAGTAAGCTCACCGTTCCATCTGATGTTTGTCAAGAACATAAGTAATAAGACTCTTGATGGTGTTAGCCATGTTGTTAGACGACCTAATAGAAAATAGAGAAGTAAAAAAAATCATGACTACATTATCATATTACAGTGTCTTATTAGATATTACAACTCGATATATGTTTTTTTATGATTATCTTATGAAGGTCACTCTGGGTCACTTAATAATAATCAGTTAAAACTGAACTGGAAACAAATGGTGAGAGGGGCAAAAGATTACTTAAGAGGAATTGATTATCCTAGAAGATGGCTCATCAAATATTTTTTTTTTACATTATGCTTGAAGATAGCCATGCCATAGAAAGCAATCTTGAGATAACTCGTTTCACAAATAAGATGTTCTAGGAAAGAAATTTTGTTTGTTGAGTTTGTTTTTTTGTAGATATTTAGATGAAAGTTTTTACTATAGTTGTAGCTAGGATGAGTTTTTGCTATGATTATCTTAGAGGGTGGGGGCATGGTTTTGAGTGCAGTCGAGCAAATACTATGAACATAACTATAAAGTAGAGAAAGGTTAGCAACATCTGCGAAGAGGAGGCTGCATCACTAGATTGCAGAGTTGATTTTATATTCTGTTGCAAAAGTGTACTTTTAGCAGCACTCCCAGATATAACGGCAGCACTCATCCTTGCACACACGTAAAGTTCAGTTTCACTGTTTTATTGTAGTTCATTTCATAAAAAATTATTGGCTTTGTTTTTACTTAACATTCAATTTATTTTACAACTCAAATTGAAATCTTTACTTCATTTGCAATATACAAATACTAGCAAAGATACCTGTGCTTCGTACGGGACTTTGCTGTACACTCAAGTACCCGATCTTGAGAAATAGTGTACACCATCCCTAGGTCAGAAACTATCATCATGTCAGATTTGGTTATAAGAAGTTCAGTGATAAGGGCTGTAAGAGAGTATATATACATAGGTTATGACTTTGACCTTTAGCTTGGAAAATGGTGCGCACCATCCCTAGGTGGGGGTTCATCAGCATGCTAGGTTTGGTCATGATCGGTCCACTGGTGAGGGCTGTAGGAGAGTTGTACACACAGACACACACGTATGCTACTGCTTTATATATAGTGTGTCATCATTTTTGATTTAATGTCTGTTTTATGTGTTAGAATGTAGTGGACAGCTTTTAGAAATTGATTTATAAGCTCTGGCCAGGCTTTTATTTATCCTTCTTTTCCTTGTTCATTTTTATCACTGCTTCCCATGTTTTCCTTGGCTTTTCTCTGTGCTCTAACCGTGCTATCTCAATTGTCCTACATGTAGTAACCCATTCTTTCAATGTGGTTATACCATCAAAGCCTGTTCTGTCTAATCTTCCTATACTCTTCAAGTTTAATTTTCCTCTGAGCTTGTCTTTAAGTTGCCTTACACATCTATTGTAGCATTACATAAAATGCATACATATGCCTAACAGACTTACTTTAGTCAACAGTCATAATTCCAGTGGTTAGTAAAGGCAGAAGTTTCCTGAACTTACTCCACCCACTCTTAACTGTTGCAACCACATTAGCACCTGCTCCACTCCGTGCTCCAATGTTATCACCAAGGTAACAAGATTTCTGAACAAGTACTAATTATCAGCGTTTTTTGATATATATATATATATATATATTAGTGAAGGGGGGGGGGTCGGTTTTGCCCTGTTGTAAAATACGCTTAAATATAATATTTTAATTTGTCCAGATTGCGTATATATATTATTATAGACTCATGATTTCAAAAGTAAAAAAAACGTATTTGGGTGCCATCAGCTAGAATCAAAACCAAAAGCAAAACTGTAGCATTCAAAGCTGGTGACGTTACCACTGTACCAATGTGACACGCATATGAACTGATTAAAAATAAACAAAGATGAATGTACAAAATGTATAATGATTTTTACAATTTTGGATTGCTTAAAACAAGTTTTTCCTCATTACCATTCATTGTTCAAAATAATGATAATAAACAAAGAATTCTTAGTCATATTATTTGGATTCATCGGACGACTGTTCTCACCTTGAGTGTCATTTTCATAATGTTTTGGTTGATGAGCCTTCAGGTGTATTTTGTTGAACTCAGGAATATTTCTGTTGAACTCAGGAACTTTGAGCGGAACCCCTTATTTACTACATGGGAGTAGCGTGCTCTTGTTTTGTCAGCCATGACTGGATAGAGGTCCACAAGGACCCGTGGCATAGTTGTTAGAGTATTTGAAAAATCAATTGTAAAAAGTGATATCCATGTGAAGGTTTTTATTCGATCCTCAGTGTGGGCGACCGAAAAATACAATTGCGAATTACTTAGGACCTCTGTGTAGTCCCACACACACATACAAATAAATAAACGTTTATTCATTTCATTTTCCCTGCGCATTTTGCACAAAAATAAGTTCTTCCAGCAACTGAACAATTTCAAATACACCCACACACTTTTCTCACAACAACAAAAGTAAAATGAACATATTTCTGGCGGACGTAGTTGGTGATAGTATCAGGTGACACAAGCGACCAATGAGAAAATTCAGAAGATTGTCTTTTTAACGCTTTTCCAAAAATCAAAATATCAGCAGTAGCAATCTTGTTTTTGGAACCGACCCAAAATGTATAAAAACACATCAGTCTTCTAGTAGGAATTCATTTCATTCATTCAGTCACTTCAGTCTTCTTCCTTTCTTCTTGCTTCAACGATACACAAGAACATGACTCGTATTCATAACATCATCGCTGCCAAAGCCGTCAAAACCATGATTACACACGCCACGCGGAAACTCAAAACTCACTTATGCACACACGCATTCATTCCGCACATTTTCTAATTAATAACAACGAATTACTTTCCTCACGAATTACTTTCCTCATGGGACTTTTAAGTAAGGCGAACTTCAATAGATAAAACAAACTTTAAAATAATCTCATCATTTTCACACAGAACTTTAACCTTCTAAACTCATTAATTCCACAAAGAACTTTCATCTAACATTCTAATCATAATGACTTTGAAAGAACTGCACCGATCGGACCTTTGTTTATTCGCCTTGTTTTTGTTAAAAAATAAAATGTGGTGCATTTAAATCGGAAGGAGTCGTTTTGTTTCATTCCTTTTTTATTATTTTGTTTGGGGCAAAGAGATTTAATTTTACTTAAACTTCTGCACCCCTACACCTCTATCAAGTCATGGCTGATGGAACAGCGTGAAGTAAATAAAGGGTTCTGCTCGAAATTCTGTCCAAATTCCCGAGTTGAACAAAAACATTCCCAAGTTCGACAAGATACACCTGAAGAAGGTCGGAGGTTACATCCTAACATTGTGAAAATCACACTCAAGATGAAAACAGTAGTTCGATGAATTCAAATAATATGAATAACTAATCCTCATCTCAAAAATTCAGAAAAATATTCTTACTCTGGGATGAAAACACCATTTCGCATCTGAAAAAAAAAATGATTGCTAAAATTAAATAATGACAAAATAAAATAAAAAATTTCTCATGTGTTTTTGAATATTCACTATTTTGTCTGAAAAAAAAATAACTGTCTATATATTAGATTATTCTATTGTCTTTATCGTTTAACATGAATTCATTAGAGAGATACACAGAGAGAATAAATTGAAGTTAAAGGGAGAGAATTATATAAATCTATATTAAAAATTCTTATCTGTACATTTGTTTGTGTGAATAATTATTTTGCTGAAGATATGCATGCATTTTTTTTTATAAATGAGTTACCACTTATCAAGGCCTAGAGGCCACTCGAGGATAAGTATTAATGAGTGTACAGCAAACTATGGGACAATATTGTAGTAATAATTAGTAGTGAAAATTTGGTAAATTGGATTATTTATCAAGAACTTGTTTATGTTTAACTTGAAGATGACCATATTAGTCAGCTGGAAAGCAAGGCGTTCCACTGGCGTGCATTTCTAGGAAAGAAGCTTTGTTCATGGAATCTACGTTTAGGTTTAGGCACAGATAAAAAGTGGGGGAAATTATTGATAGCGGTTTCAGTTAGAGGAGTGTTTTTCGTGAAAGTTTAGCAGGGCAGGATCATAGATTTGTATAAAATGGAAAGGGAATAAAAAAAATGACAGTGTCAAAGTACGAAAGTCTTTTTTACTTTCTTTCTTTTAACCGATCTGGCGATTCGACCATGGTCCATTTCCACCTCACAGTGGCCGTTTCTTTGTTGTCAAATGTAGTAATAGCTGCACATACTTCTTTCCTTCTATCAAGCGTTATACTTCCTGTTGTTGTAATCATGACACCTCCTAGAGCTCCTATTGCATCAATTCCAAGTAATAAATTGTATCCAAGGGGTTTTTCCTGTATCACCAAGACGTCAACTTTAGCTATGTCACCTTTCTCAATGCAGATTGTGACAGTCCCTATATACAACATGCTTGGGATACGCCATTAATGGTCATGACTTCCACTTGTTGCTTCCTCCATGTCCAACAGCGATTGGCACTAACTATAGACCAGGAATATCCCGTGTCTACAAGTGCTGAACACTGCACATCATTAATTTTGACGCCGACAACAGGCAATGCCGTGTTCATTGTTTGGTAAGGGGCAAGGATGGCAACAATACCTTGTACCCAACTTCGCTTCCCAACCAGTTGTGAGATATGTGACCTACTTCATTGTAGTGATAACATTGTAATGTTCTGTGTGCTCATGGATAAACATTAATTGTACTGCTTTGACTCTGGCACACCTTAGCAAAATGGTTATGACCCCCACATTTATAACAGCCAGAGCTCTCATACTTAGTGTTAGCTGGGAGAGAATCTACATTGTCTCCATAGGGCTTAGATGCTGTACGATTAATGCTAGCTGCTACTTACTGTAATTGATTCTGGTTTCTTAAGGATGTTTTGATCCGTTGTTAATCCGTAAATACATGATGATACTCACAAAAGTCTATTGACATCCTCCTCAAGTAAGCCCACCAAAAAGGCGCAGCTTAACATTTTGTCAGTGACACCATCAAATGGTGCTAATAGCTTCCATAAATCAGTTAAGTAAATGTCCACCGTTTCATCAGGATGTAGTTGCCGGGTAGTGAACTGTTGCCATGTAACAAAAGGATCCGTGCCAAATGGTGTATATAAACTCTGCTTAATTTCTTCCAAGTCAGGTTCATCCCCGAGTTGCTGGTACACTGCATAGGCCCCTCTGGTTAACCTCAACAGCCTTCTCAACTCATTCGACAACAGATGGCCCAACAGTAGATCTATCAAATTCCAGTGAATGTCGAATCTTTTTTTTTTTAATCATTGCTTATCAAAGTCACTTGAAAATAAAATAAAATAAAAATGCCGAAATAGCTTATAAAATGGAAAGGGAACAAAGCAAAAAAAATGGCAGCGTCAAACCGTCCCTTTTTTGATACAACACACGAAAGTCTTTTTTTCCTTTCTTGCTCTTCATCAATGACATTCTTTGTTCATTTGTCAACATCTATGTAGACAATACTACCATTTATGGGAACATGTCAAAGACAAAGAGCATGATCTTGCTGATTCTCTCTCTCCTCTGATGTGGAGCGCATGGTACAATGTGGTAAAAGATGGTTTGTTACCTTTAATTCATTCAAAACCAAAATTCTATCTTTTCACCACCAATACTCATATGCTCACTTAGCCCAAGTTGAAATGAACAGCTCTCACCTTTATGAAGCACCATGCTTCATCAAACTTCTGGAACTGACCTTTAACCCTAACTTGAAATGGAAGATCTACATCAGATCCATTGCCAAAAATCACTCGAAAGATGGTGAGATCATTCTATAGCTCCAGAAAATAATTCTCCTGATACAATCCTCTACCTGTGCAAGAGTCAAATACATCCTAAGATGGAGTAGTGTTGCTATATTTGGAGTAGAGCTCCTAAGAGCCTTGTCAGGGTACAAAACTGTTTTCGAAATCTAGTGGGCAATGATTTTTTCACCCACAGAAGAGACGTTGTGAGTTTGTCTCTGCAAAATCATTACTTTTATGGTAGGTGTTTGACTGAGCTCCAATCTATGGTCTCTCCCCATAAAACATTTACAACAAATATTCACCTAGCTGCAACAACCACCAACAACTTCCCTCACACTATCTGTGCCTAAAGCTAAACAGAAATTCAATGATCAGAATTTATTTCCTGGAACTGTCCGTCTTTGGAATGCAGCTGACTATAACATGGTTGTCTTCAAATCTACTCTGAATAAATTCCTATTAAATAATCATAACCAAATTCCACCATGACTGATCTTGCTGCCTCTACAGCACTATCCAACACTTAACCTTTATCCTAGAGTAACCTCAGGGCCTTGATAAGTGGTGACTTCCTAAATCTATTAATATACTTACAATATAATGAAAATATTTAAATTTCAGTAAAAACTAAAACTATTATTCAAGTTCCATCCAAGAATTTCTTAGATTTTTTTTGTGGAAGGGATATGTATTTAAACTATCCACACACCAATCTTGTAAATATTGTCTAAACTTTACTCACACATGCCAAAATATTATGTCCGTTCCACACAACCAATTTTTAGCTTTTCCTAAGGATTAAACTATTTATTTCAGCTCTCTTGCAATATTGCATTTTGTAAATGTTATTTAAGCTTAAGATAAAACAAAGCAACAATTTTTTGGTGGATGAGTGGAATTGAAACCATTATTTACCTTTCCACACACTAAAAACACTTGCTTTTTGATAAAACTATACATTAAAATATTCATTAGAATTTATAAATTGAATAATCAAACAACAGATTAATCAGATGGAATAATAATTCAATGTATGGATGCATCTTCTCTGTCTTTTTCATCTGCATGCCATAGCCACATTCTAAATGTAGAGGATTGTTATTATTTTAAGTAAAATACCACTGGGAAAAAGTTACAACACAAAATAATTATGCTGGTAAAAAAATAAATTTATTGTCTCCGTTTTTTTTTTTTTTTTGCTTTTTTTTTCAGCTAATTTAGGACGAATCTGAATCTAAATCCAAAAATCACATTGATTTTGCTCAATCAAGTCAAGTTTTTGAAGCACATATTGTTTTGACATTGTTGTTTTTTTACATTTTTGTTCACATGTTCACATGTGTGGAGCATTTTAAAAGTTGGTGGAGGCAAAATGCCATGTTTTCATTGGAAATGCTTATTTTAATGACAAAGTATTGAGGTCCGATATTTTTGGATGATTATGTCGAAAAGGGATCAGTTTGAAGTCACAAAACCTCAAAATCTTCCAAAAATGGGTGCTCAGCATACACAAAGAAAGATTGGCCGGTGGTAGAAGGAATCAGTGCCTTGGAAAATAATGTCATCAACAATCCTTTGGTGACAGACAGAATATTCTTTCCACCACTGCATATCAAGCTTAGCTTAATCAAGCAGTTCAATAAGGCCCTCGACAAGGACCTGACTGCTTCATTTACTTGCTCCAGGCTTTTCCAGGATTGACCATGGAGAAGTTAAAAGCTGACATCTTTGATGGTCCTCAGATCCAGAAGCTCATCAGAAGTTCATTGTTTAAAAACTCAATGAAGTGGAACTGGAAACGTGAAAGGCATCTGTTCTAGTAGTGATGAACTTTCTTGGCAATAATAAGGCCAGAAACTATGCAGAACTTATCATCAACAATATGCTGACTACTTTCGGAAACCTGAGCTGCAACATGAGCATCAAGATGCACTATTTCAACATATGGACTGGTTTCCTGAGAATTTTGGTTCAATGAGTGATGAGTAAAAGGGGGAAGATTCCATCAGAACCTGAAAGAGATGGAGACTAGGTATCAGGGTCGCTGGGATGCAGTCATGATGGCTGACTTACTGTCGGAATCTGAAGAGAGATCTTGTCACTAAGCATTCCAGGAGTATGAAGAAACAGAAGTTCAACTCCTGAAGTTTGAACAATGGTGAAGCAACATGCAATTTACATTTACTTACCTTTCTCAATGGCCACTGTTCGATGTTTCAAGTAATTATTATATGTTGTTGGTGAAACATTTTTTTCTCTTAAAAATATATTTAGGATGATATGTGTTGACAAAAATCAGCTGATAATGCCACAAAAATGTAACCGATTTTGACACAAGATCTTTTTTTGTTTTTAGCACAAAAACCTGACCTGATGGAAAATAAATAGATGCTATTTCCAGATTTGGCAATACAAAAATACCCTAAATCAGTTGAAGAAATTCAAACAACATTCAAAAAGTAAAAAAATTGTTGCCCAGTGTTATTTATCACCCAGATCCTTCCCTTACTCCCATGCTTTTTCCATCCTTTCTAATTTTAAATATTTTAATATCTTCCTCCTACTCTTAAAGAGTAAATTTTTTCTTCTTGGGGAGCTGGTTTACTACACGCACATTAAAAAACGGCCTCCTCATGTCTAATTCTGCACTCGTGGGGAGGCAAGTAAACAAAAATAAAATGATTACATGTGTTTCTTTATATACTTTGAAAGTAACGAACATTGAGCAGTACCAACGAAAAATGTTAAATAAGAACAACATTTACAAGTTATTCACTTTAGAAAGGGGTGGGGGGGGGAAAATAATGCATAGTTCAGTTTGTTTTTTTTTTACTTCTACAACTTTTTACACTTTACCGCTTCTACAAGGTGTTTTTTTTTTATTTTAATTTTAGCAGTGCGGGACAATTTTTAAATTATATCAAAACTCAATTTCCTTGAGAAAGACGAGTTTTAGAAGTAATTCAGTATACTCATTAAGACAAGGTCATTTATATTTGGCATAGATAGGTACTTTTCTAGAAATAAATACCTGCATTCTCCACTCTTGCAGACCACATGAGACTACACCTTATAAATGGCTGCCATCTTTAATCTCTCTCTCAGATCCGATGGATTATTAAATTCAACTTTACACTCCGCCCTGGTCTGGCATGGTGGATGTGGTCGTTTGTTGTGGACACTCCTATGAAGGAGGATTGGCTGGACTACTTCATCTTCATTGGAGCTCTCAGAAGAGGCATTGGAATCATTGGCATCAGCGTTATGGTGTACAGTCATACCATCAGGCTGGACTTCTTCATCTTCATCAGAACTCTCAGAAGGGGTGCTGGAACTATCTGCGTCAGCGTTGGGGTTCGCAGTTGTACCATCATGGGGAATAGGTCGGATTCACAGGTCATTGTTGGATGATTCACAATTACTGCTACTCACCAACTGGTTCATATTTAGGGCAGGCTGGATATCCTGCACATGGCGTGGGGTACCATCGACTAACACGGCTTGCTCACTGATGATGCCAGTGACTCGTCCTCTTTGAAAGCTGTTGGTGCATCGATTATTGGGAGGCTTCACCCAGTGTTCCCTTACTCATACGGCCTTCAGGTTTCCTGCCCATGGGTGTCAATGTCCTTGATGCGCACTCGATAACAATGGATCACATTGGTGGGTGCGCTTGCAGCAGTCATGCCATCCTTTGGTGTTGCATTATATCTATAGACCACCTCTGCGATCATGCATTGTTTTCGTGCCGTGATCCTTTTCTTCACGCTTCGATGGCACTGCTCTGCTATGCCGTTGCCACTCGGCACATATGCACATCTGTGTCTGAGCTGGATTCCCCACTTGTGTAAGAAATGTCTGAACTACTCACTGCAGAAGGCCGTGTTGTTGTCTGTGAGGATCTCTTCAGGCGGCCACCTTTCATAAAATATGGACTCCAATTCACAGATGACACTGGAGGAATCCTGTCTTATTAACAGGCGCCAGATCGCGAACCTTGTCGATCGACAATCGATCAGGGTGAGGAAGTGCTGGCTGCCATAGTGGGTTATGTCCATACCCAGTCAGCTCCAAGTCGTGTCTACTCCCAGCTGACCTCACCGCCATCTGGCCTGGGCGGGGTCGATTGACTGGCATGTTTAGCATTCCCTGACTACCGCTTTCACTGTACTTTTGGACACCGACAAATTGGACAACTGCACAAAATAACATGTCTGTCTCACTCCAGTGTGCCTACTGAGGTGGTGTATTTTCCTGATTTCATCCGCCACCTCAATAGAGGCGGCACATAATAATGGTACTGGCTCGGCTTTCTTCTTCATGGTGTCATACCGTCTCTGTGGCACCCGAGTGAGCCTATCAACAAGGTTGCAATTTGAAGTGACCAGTACTGCATCCACAGACAGGTTGTACACTTATAACGGGACCGATACTGCACCAACCACACCGGGTGTCTCTAACCTTGTCGGACTGCACCCGACATGACAGGTGTTCTTTTGATCGTATGTTGTCCCGTCACAAGTTGGCCTGTTGATTATCATTACCCACTGTGCTTTCATGGTGGGGCACTTTGCCTCTCGACCGAATCATCTCCTATCCTGTGTAGTCTCCTGATACATCAATCACTCCGCTGGTCCTTGCAGCTTGCTGCAAAATGAAGAATCCTCACCACAAACAAACAGAACTCCAGTTTGTAACAATAACAAGCTATTTATTAATTTCAATAATTCATAACAGCTACTGTCTAAATTGAAGTGACTGACTATAGCAGTGAACGATGTAAGACCAAACAAATAAAATCACAGATTTTCCATTAACAAAGGTTAGTTAACCTCACAACATCAGGCCCCGAGGGCCTCCAAATCGGGAGTGCTTGACCAGCTTAGCCATTCAGTTTGCTGGCTATGACTCAACTCTTTTTAGAATTCCTTTTTCTAAATCCAACCCCTTTTTCCCACCTCTCCTTCAGAGAGTGGTTACAAACACCCTTTCTTTCTTCTCAGAGCTTACCCTTCATCTTGTCCACTCAACACCTCTTTCTTTCCCTTTCCTGGGAGGGTGGTGGTTGCTCACACTGATATCTATTGGCAGTCCCCAGGGGGTTGCCTTTGCCCAACACTGTGTGTGTGGTCCGTTATCATCTAATGTCACTTCTAATACGACCATCTCTTTTGACATATTGTAGATAATTCCAAATCTGTCTCCATTTTTGAGACAATATAACATCTGCTTTGCCTTTAACAGGCCCATAATTACATATTGGTGGTTGGTCCTATTTTCCTAGCTAAGGTTTTGTATTTCTCTGCACTCCTCCACTCCGGTCAAACAACCCCTCTCACCGCAATATACACCTCACTGCATGCATTCATGACACCATAGTGCCCTACTGTTACCAGCTTTTTTACGGTCTCCAACCTCCGTCTGATTAGCATCTCGCTTGCTGCCTTAGTGTGCACCCTGGTCTTGCCTGTCAGTATGTCTGATATCCAGTGGTACACGCATAGCAAATCCGTGTGTATACATAATTTCCTGACTTTCCACTGGAGTGCCAGGTTGATACTTTTTATCACCGCATCGAACTCTGCCAGGTTGATATGAGCAGCGCCATTTGTTGGTCGTAACCAGCAAGCGTCCTCAATAAATAAATTGCCCAATATTTTTTCATTATATTTTCTTTGTGACAACAAAAAATATTATTTTCATTTTTTCAATTCATTTTTCATTGAATTTTCTTTATAATAACAAAAGTCATTTATTTTACTTTTTACTAACTTTGCATTAAAAAAATAACAAAACTTTCATTTAGCACCGTTTGATGTTTTACATTAACTGCCCAGAAATTTCCAATGATAGCACTGTCCTTATTCAGAATAAGATTAAGCTCTACTTTGGTCTCTTACATTGTTTTTGTTTGTGTAGGTTTTGCAGATATTTTTATTTGATAAAATAGCAATTAGTTATTATTGATAATTAAAAAAAATGACATCAAAAATATTTTTCGGTCACTGCATTATTTACTTTAGTAAATATTATATTCTTTCATATTACATAGTTTCCTTCAATTCATACAATTAACAATATTCATTCATTATTTTTGTATAAAAATTACAAAAATTAAGTTACTATTTTTTACTTTTTTTTTTTTTTACAGCCCACCAGTTTGTCTTCCTGCATATACCAGTCTCCTTTGGCAGGGTCATCTTGCTTTACCCTTCACCATACAAACCAAGAGATCGTCTGCTGTTTCATCATCCCAGCCTTTGGTGACTGTGCTTGCCCTCCTTTTTATGATGCCTGTTGCCACACAAGTCCATCCACAAACACTGGTAGGTGCCCCACAAGTTTTCCACACAGGGAGAATACTGCTTGCCTCGTGAAGACATCGGGCACTTCAGGAACTACAGTTCTGTGCTTCCATTTCAAAGTCCTTTGCTATTGTCGAACGTTCAGGCCCAAGACATGGATGCCATTCTCCAAACATTCTGGGTCCTTGCAAGTCAAACCAAACTCAGCCAGTTTGGACCTTACACGTGATGACACAATGCCTTCGTTCACATATAGTACGCCGATGTCCCATCTTTTATTGTTTCTTCCTGTGACAACACAGCATTAATGATGGTTTTCATTATTTGGGGTTGCACGTTCTGTCTGAAGCCTAGTCTGAAATGGCCACATTATTTCACTGATTCAAACCTGCAGGTATGCTTTTCTTAGATCCAGTAGGGACACATTGGAACCCTGCTGGCACCACTCTTGTAGCTTGCTGGCACAAACGTCAGCATCTGTTTGCCGTGAATGCATCAACATGCGTGTTTAGTTCACGGTAATCCATCACTGGCCTCACCTTTGCTTTGTTGTGCTAAACGACCACCATCAGCGGAATCAGGCCTCTCGGAGGTCCAAGTTTCTCATAGGAGTAGGGAATTAACCAGACATCCTTGATCCAATCATGAAATTCCTCTTCTTATGGAGGCCTCATTTGGTCGGGCACATGGTACTCTGTTACCTTATTTCACAGTTTGGTTGGTTTCTAGTTTTCTGACCACTTCCATGCAGCTGTCCAAGACTTCTGCTGCTGGTCAAATTCGACAATAAAGTCTGGCTGGTCAATCTTCAAAGCAGCGCACACTGGAACCTTCTGAAACTGTACCACCCCCATCTGCGATATGTGAGCACCACCTAGGACTCTGATGGCATCATAGCCTAGAAGCAGGTCAAAGCTCAGCGGTTTCCCCAAGTACTACCAGCGCTTTGACATTAACCGAATTTCCAGTTCTAGTGTAAATGTTCACAGCGCCCACTTCACAACATGTCCGCATCGCTCCACCAAGGGTGGTTACTCTAGTAGTCTTCGTCTTCCAAGTGCGACAGAGCAGAGATCCATGCACTCACTATGGTGCGAGAGCACCTCGAGTCGAGGAGTGTTGAGCACAATGTCTCATTGATATAGACCTGAATGGTCGGAAGCACCTCATCTAATTTCTGTTTGGGGAGGAGGTCGACGCTGGCACCTTGTCCTCGACCCCATTTCCCGCATAATCCCGGGTCATATGACCAGTCTCATTACATCGGTAGCAGTGAACAGCTGTCAGTCACTGCTGGCAGTTCCTTGCAATGTGGCCCTGGCCATTGCACCTATAACAAATGACTTCACCACGCAGGCCGGGCCCCTGGGACAGTCTATTGATGTGGGCTGTGCAGCAGTGACTACCGGTTCTCTCACCTCATAAGTATTCTTCATCACGGTCCGGTCTACTAGGTCATTAAGGGATAATGAAGCTATGCTTGAGCTAGCTCGCAGGAGTTGCTTTGCTCCGGTTGGGAGACCTGCCAAAAATTTGCATGCCAAGGCCCGCACAAACAACACTGTCAACTTCATCAGTCCACCAAACAACACTGTCAACTTCATCAGTTCAGCCAAATAAACGTGGACAGTTTTGCCAGAATGTAAGGTTCTTGTCTCAAATTGCTCCCAAGCAGTGGTGGGGTCGATAGCGAACACCTTGTATAATGCTGCCTTGATCCTTTCATAAACCAGTTTTTCCTCAGGACTAAGCTGTTGATATACCGCGAAAGCCCTGCCGGAGAGATGTAGAGGAATCATGTGTTCAATGTTCTTCACACTAGACAACAAGCAATGCAGTTCCATCTTCTTCACCCAGTCAAGTACCGAGGTCGAGCTGTCGAATTCTGGTATTAATTCAAGGTCGAACATGTGCCCCATTATGCCATAATAGCTTGCAGTTAAATGGGTTGGTAAACAGAAAAACAAAATAAATAAAATTAGCAAAAGTTCAGCTAGAATTCGTCACTGTCAACTCCCAGCACATGTTCTCTCAACCACCTCTGCCAACAGGCATTTTATTAGAAAACTGACTCCATTCCATTTGCATACGTGTGCAGAGGAAGATGAGATATCATGAGATTCCACGAGACTATACCTTATAAATCCATGGCTGCCATCTTTAATCTTTCTCTCAGATCCCATCCGACGGTAAGTTGTATAACCACACAATGCACACACACGTGGGCGCTTTCTTCTTTGATTGTTACATTGCTAGTATTGATTTATTAGAACAAAAATATAAATATTTCTTGAAAAAACATAAACAAATTAAAAAATAAAGTGAAAATTATTTTTTTTATTGTTTTCTGTTATTCAAAAAATAAATATTTATTCATGATCAATTAGTGTTTTTTATTATTGATTTGCCATTTAAAGTTGCAGTAAAATTGCCCAATATTTTTTCATTATATTTTCTTTGTGACAACAAAAAATATTATTTTCATTTTTTCAATTCATTTTTCATTGAATTTTCTTTATAATAACAAAAGTCATTTATTTTACTTTTTACTAACTGTGCATTAAAAAAATAACAAAACTTTCATTTAGCACCGTTTGATGTTTTACATTAACTGCCCAGAAATTTCCAATGATAGCACTGTCCTTATTCAGAATAAGATTAAGTTCTACTTTGGTCTCTTACATTGTTTTTGTTTGTGTAGGTTTTGCAGATATTTTTATTTGATAAAATAGCAATTAGTTATTATTGATAATTAAAAAAAATAACATCAAAAATATTTTTCGGTCACTGCATTATTTACTTTAGTAAATATTATATTCTTTCATATTACATAGTTTCCTTCAATTCATACAATTAACAATATTCATTCATTATTTTTTATAAAAATTACAAAAATTAAGTTACTATTTTTTACTTTTTTTTTTTTTACAAATTGTGTAGAGGATTTCAATCATACTTTTATTTGTTTTCAGGTGTTCTGGTACAACAATTCTGTCAATTATCTATACTTGACTCAACAAGAAATCCTTCCAGCTGGGGAAGTCATTGACTGTCAGTTTTCAATGTCCTATGAACTTTAATCCCTGATGGACCTTCCTGATACTGAGAATTTAAAAAAAACTTTCTTCTATCATGTTTGCCTTTCTTTCTTTTGATATTTTTCTTGCAGCGATGCTGAGTTATTGTGTTGCATTGTTGAATGTATATGGAATTTTTTAGCTTGCACTTTTCAAATGCTAAAATCATATGAGGTGCCTTAAATAGGTATTCAGACTTATTTTGTACAGACATTTAAAATTGTCATAGACTCTTGAAATCTCAGTATGTTATTCAGTATGCTATACATCTTATGAGATGACTGGCGAATTTTTATGATTTCAGATTCAAATGAAGAGCTACAGCAGAAATTGGAATGCAACCTACTAAAGTCTGATTGTCACAGCTGGTGAATTTCAAAAATGCAATCTCAGATGTGAGGACACTTTAAAAGAACAATATGCAATAAAATTCTGTTTTAAACTTGAAAAAAATGCCACAGAAACATATGGAATGCTTCAAACTGCTTTTTAACCATCTTGCATGAATCGAGCATCAGTTTTTTAGTGGCATAAAATTCAAGGAATGCAGGGAGTCTGTGAGTTCTGGATGAGCCATCTCCTTAAGTAATTCAATTTACCAAATTTCCACTACTAACGAGTATTATGATATTGTCCCATTGACTCCTATCCTCGAATGGCCTCTGGGCCTTGATAAGCGGTGACTCTTTTGTAAAAGAAAAAAAGTAATGTACAGAAGTCTTCAAATATATTTAGTGATATTGTAATATTGAAGTCTGTACTGAATGTGTTGCTTTTCATTTGTGTCTTCGATTCATTAATTTCTTGTTTTAATGGCAAGAATTTGGTTCAGTGATGAGCAATCTTTTTCGTGATTGAATAATTTTCTAAATCATTTTTTCTATTTTGAAAAATATTGGGTTTTCATTAGAGTTGGGAATGCCATTAATGAAATCTTGCTTATAGTTTTGCATCTGATGATAGCCAAAAAAGGTTGAGGATTTCTTTGTTCTCCTGCTGTAACGGGAAGTGTCACGTGCATCACGTTGTGACACAAGAGTCACGGCAACAGATCGTGATAGTCATCGGCACCAGATTATAACAGATATATGTCACTGGCACGTGAATGTGACACTTTCGTGTCCCGGGCATGCGTCGTCTAGTGGTGGACCCCTCCAGCGTGACCAGACTCGCACTGGTCACTGGAAAACATACCTCCGCTGCTCAAGGCACGTTAAACGTGCATGACCCCAAGTCCGTGTGGCAACATTGTCCTCTTCGCCCGTCACTCTGGTTTTGTGTATGTGTCTTCATCGTCTGGCGTCAGGGCATACCTGAAATAAACTGCATCTTCACTTATGCCGGCAATCAAAAAACAAAGAAAAAACTCTGAGGTCATTTTCATTTAAACCAAATAAAATAATTATTTGCAATCATTCTACATTTGTTTAAAGTCGTGTTTTCGTTATCCGCGCTTCGTGATGCAGGTTGTATACTTGAGATATCAGGTTAATTCTCTAGCTAAGAACAAGATCTTTTCAAGTTAGTTCTTATTGAGATTTCTGCCCCTCTCACCCCAGGCGGGGCGAGAGCCGATGTGTACGCCTCGCTCGCTGGTCAAGGACTGCCAAACCCTTCTATCTCTTTTCGAGTAGGCAATCGTTGTTTTTAAAAAGCATCTTCCTTCCTTTTCTCCATTATCTTCTATTCCCCCCTCTTTCTTCTCTTGTGAATTTCTTTCTCTATCCCTCTATTTTCTTATACTTTTCCTTTTCTCTATTGTTTTGTGAACATATCTGTCAAACTAGCTTGGTGGTCTCCGAGTTAAAACACCTTGGGTCTCCGACTCCGAGCAGACATTTGGAACCCAAATTCTCGAGACTGTCCGAATCAATTACGTTAGTTAAAACTCATTCTCACCAGATCCAACCAGAAAAATAATCTCTTTGTCCGAAATTCCCATTTTCAGACTTATCTCTTTTTTTCCGCCATTAAAACAGATACCATTTCTCCCGAAAATCTCATAAATGCCTGTCTTAATCTTTGACACAGTATCAGCACCCCGCCCCCGGGCCATAAGCATTCTTATCTTCACCTAGCTGGCGGTTTTATACCATTTTGTGCTATTTCCAAATTTCTGCTATTTCAGATACAGTTTTAATACAACATCTATTCTACTGATAATGCCATTTTGTTCTGATATTCAAAATATGTGTTTCTTTTAACAGAATGGAATGCTGGTTTATTGTATACAGGCCACGTACAGTTGATAAAGCCTGGTTTGCTACTTATTGTATTAGTCAAACCACATTGTGCATGTGATCAAATCCAGTTTATTAAAACATGAGAAGCTCTGTTTCTTGTGGGGCTCTAGAAAAAGTGACAGATCTGTAAAGTTTGGAATTATAAAAAACAGAAATCATTTCTACATTTCAACTTGCCTTGCAAATGAGAAGAAATTAAAGTATATTTACAAACCTCTCCTGATATGATGTCATCCAATAAAGTTTTACTTGTTTCATTAACTCCCTGCAAAAATAAAATGATAATATACAAGTATGAAAACAAAAACATGTAGCACATAAAAATGATTAAGAAATTGATTTCTTTTATTAACCTGAATTATATTTAATTTATACTGGCTAATTACAAAAGATTCAATGTTGAATAGAGTGAAAGTAAATTTTATAATTTTATATTACTGAGTCTTTAAAATCTCTTTTTTTTTGCTCTGTATTTCGGTGGAGGCAAACATTAAGACATCAAAAAAAGAAAGAAGTGAATTCAATTTTTTTTTTACTTTTTCTCTGCTTGAACTTGCTATTATTTTATCTTTAAATCCTTTACTTGCTTGTGCATTCTCTAACTTTATGCTTGCAATGTGTATAAACGTCAATCTTAAACTGTTCCAGAGCAGCACAAGTCGGGCACAAAACTGCTAGCTCAGAAACTTTTTTTCAGTGCATACTTAAAATATATATCCCTAAAAAATTTACAGCATGCATTTTGAAATATATTAATTTACACATTTAAAACTCTGATTCTTCAAAATATTTCCAAAGATTAAAACCATGCAATATAATTTGAATACAATGATCTAAATTTTTTATAGTCTACAAGAGATCAAATATACGATCAAGGCTAATGCATCAACTCTCTTTTCACTATTTAATATATATTGTGGCATAATTTAAATGATGAATTCTGCCTTTTCTGAATTTGTTATTTTTACACCACATTTTTCATTTGTGGAATAAACCATCGTTAGCGGAGCTCTAATTTGCCTCCCCATAAAAGTTAATGAACTATCCAGTTTTTCGCTATGTGGTATTGTACAATAGTTTAAATGCAGCTTTGTTAAAAAAATTTCTATTTTTATTTTTTTACACTGAGAACGAAGTTAATTACAAACGAGTTGTTATTATATAACTAGATTAGCAGGCCGCCAAGCATTGCCCGATCATAAAATAGGCGCTATTTTACAATTTGTCATTGTTCTGAGGGTGACAACTCTTTTTTACTATGAGATTCATTCATTTTTGTCATCTCATAATTTAGAACGTTGATAATGCTGTCAGTAAACGAGTGGTTTACAAAAACATACTTTTAGGTTTCTTGTTCTTTTTTTTTTTTTGGAAGGGGGTATTAAATTATAGAACTTTTATAGCTTTTTAACGTTTTCTGTAAGTAATGTACTGACATTAACTGAGCAGAAGAACATTCTGTTCACATTAGGAGGGGGAACGGTTAATTAAATTGCAGAAGCATCTGTTTAAAACTATATAAGTTCTATAATTGAATACACCCTTCCAAAAAAAGAACAAAAAACAAAAATGTTTTTATAAATCCCTCCTGTAAACTTACTGACAGCATTATTAGCATCCTAAATTATGAGATGAAAAAAATGAACGAATCTCATAGTAATAGAGATTTGTCTCTCTCAGAACAACAGACAGACAGACAAGGTCATTTATATATATATATATAGAGAGAGAGAGAGAGAGAGAGAGAGGGAGAATTATTTATTGAATAATAAAACACAGTAACAGTCGGTGGGCCCTTGGATTAGATGTGACCCTAGAGAGTATTCCTATATGACGGGTTACATTGGATTTTCATAGAGAAATTCTTATTAGTGGGGTTTATAGTATCACTAGCAGGCCACCGTGCATTTCCATAATCATAAAATATGCATAATATATCTGAATTCATGCAGGTTTCTTATTCATTATTATAGAGCCAATTCTCTATTGATTATAATCCAATATATAGTAACGATTTCCAAAGTCATGAAAAAAAAATATGAATTGGGTAAAATCTGCTAAAATCGAAACCAGAACTTTTAACGTGCCAGTCTTAGTTTTTATTTATCCCTCCAGGTTGTTACTATCTGAGCTTTTTTTATGGAAATCGCTCGAGACAAGGCATGAAGCCATTGATGTAAAGAGCTAACAAGAATGAAATCTGATTATTGCAAAGACAGGAAATGCCAATTACCGTAGTCTTTGAAAAATAGGTAGAAGGAAAACAGTGAGCTGGAAGAGAATTCCACATTCTTGCATGCCCTGGAAAGAAGCTACTGGAATAGGAAACTGTATTACGATGAGGTATTAAAACAGTAAATTGATAGAGACTGTTAGACCAATGAGTCAAACGAGCTGAAACAAAGGAATCAGGGAATAGTTCGGACAATCCTGAGGAACACATGCCATAATAGTATTTGTAGAAAAGACTGAGACTAGTACCATTATATCTGTGAGAGAGGTGGGGGTTAGGGTTAGGGTGGCTGTGAAGAAGAAATTACAATATGTTTCCACAATTTATCAAGAATCGTCAAATAGGATACAGATTCACCCGCCCAAATATAACAGCAGTACTTGATACATGTTTTGATAGTAGATTTATAGAGATAGAGAATAGCTTTGAGTTTGAGAAATGTTTAGAGCAATGGATTTATTATACGGATTTATTATATGAACTTATTATATGGACTCTAAGTAAGATTTAATGAGAAAGAAAGAAAAATAAGTTTTAGAATCGATTCCCCCGTTGAGAGCAGAGCCATCCATAAAAATTTAAGAAAGAAAAAGGTACATGCCTGTAATTGAAGGACAATGGTTGAGTCTTAACAGGATTAAACAAAACAAACCACTTTTTACTCGAATCCATAATAGAATTCAAATCAATTGTATATTTCAACAGATCCGAGAAAAATGAACGTGAAGCAATACCAGAATAGAGGGTGGCGTCATAAGTATAAATGCTAACTTTCTGAATAATATTCTCTGAAAGGTCATTTATATACAGAAGAAACAGGAATTAATAGAAAAAGAAAATGAAGATACTCCATCAAGAACTACTGACAGATGGATACAAAAGGTTAAAAATTAAGCAACTTTGAACGATGAATGTTTAATTTTGTGCATGTACAAAAGTAACAGTAGGAGTAATGTTTTATTTGACTTAATCATGCCAAGGTCAACTGTTTTGTTTTCAATGTTGACCCTTAGTAGCAATTTTTGAAAGTGAGTTATAGGTTCAAATATTTTATATATCAAATTTCAACTCTGTAGACCAAATATTCAGAGAGGAATTTGGCAGAAACTATTTGCACACACACCAACAAGGTCAATTATTTATATATATATATATATATATATATATATATATATATATATATATATATATATATAAATGTAATTCTTGGTTCGTTCAACATCGATAAAACCATATTTCTACATTACCAATTTAATTGAAATTTTCAGAAAATCTATTTTTAAAGTCAAGGAATGTTTGCATGTTATTAAAATAATTTAACATTGCGAATTGTAAAAAATATCAATTAAAATATAAATATTTTTCATAAGTTGTTTCTGTGAGACTGCCCGGTTTTATTCCGGTAACTTCTGTTTCAACTACTCTCGAATTACAAGTAAAAAAAAAAAAAAAAAAAAAAAAAGGTACTCATGCAGAGAGTAATCCGTGCTGAAATAATAACGTTATTATTTAAAAAGCCATTCTTAACATGGGGAAGGGAGGGTGTTTTGTACCTATTCTGTACTTTAACCTTACAATTGAATAAAAAAAACATATCATAAAACTTTAATTAAACGTGGAAATACGATTTAAAAAATAGCGTGGATCACTCTCTGTATTAGCATACACACAAAAAAAAATCCCATATTTTTTAAATTTGAATTCATTTATGTATCTTAAGGCTTTTCACTCATGAAGCATTACGTTTTAATTGTTTAGTTTCTTTCACGGCATTGTTTACATAAAAAGTTTGTTTTAACTTTTTATAAACTGTTTCATTTTTACGACATGCCTCAGTTTATTATAAACACTCTAACCTCCCCATGTTAAAAACGACTTTCAAATTAAACACACCCTTCCACAAACCTCGAAAGCCGTTCTTAACATGGGGAGGGGTGTTCATTCCGAAAGCCGTTTTAACATCAGGAGGTTAGGGTGTTTATAATATGCTGGGGCGAGTCATAAAATTAACGAAGTTGCTATTTATTATTTATTGCAACAATTGCTTGAAATTTATTTATTTGACAAAAAAATCTTGACAATTCAAAAGAATGTTTAAAATTATTTATTTGTTCGAAAAAAAATATTTTATAAAAGTTCAATGATGCTTTCATTTCAAAATTGTTTTCTTAAAATTATACTTTTTTACGCAAATTTTTCAATCAATGTTTTTACAATTATATTTCGATTCCCAGTAAAAAAATAAATAAATAAATAAAAGACAACCCACTTCTCCGTTAAAAAAAACAACAATCATTTAAATTAATTTGTTGTTGGCCTTTCAAAGTTGCTTTAATTAAAAAAAAATGTATAAAATTATTTATTCGTTCGAAAAAAAAAAAATGCACAAACACGCACAAACGAAAAAATAAAGAAACAAAAAAAAAACCCCAAAAAACTAATAAATGTTTTGGTTTTGTTTTGGTTTTCAAATGGCGCTCGCCCAGTTTAAACTATTATGAATATGTCATTTCAATTTTCTGTTTTTAATTTAAAAAAAAAAATGTTCCATGAAAAACTTTCCCATTCTCATTAATTAAATCGAAATATTTCCAATTAAATAATTATGGATATATGTTCTTTTTCACTTTCTTTACTTTTTTTCAGAGTTCTTTCTGGAAGTTTAATTTTTTTGTTTTTTTCGAACAAATAAATAATTTTAAACATTCTTTTGAATTGTCAGGATACATTTTCTCCAGTAATATCGGTTTACCAAGTTTCTGGAAGTAATAAATGATAATTTTAGTTTAATTAACGTTTCCGGAAGTAATAAATGTTAATTTTGGTAAATTTATTTTTTTCCCTTTCTGGAAGCAATCGTTCGACCATATAATGATGTCCTCCTAGATTTGGATAGCAAGTGCGTGAAAAAAAATGGCATCTCCAATTTCGGCAATAAAGGGTAGAAGCACCATTTTATTCATTGTTGATTTATTCAAACAGTCCTTTGGAAAATAAATATTTAAAATAAAGTGGGGTTCTCCTTGGGTGTTGAGTTCCATGGCGACCAGCAGAATTATTTGATGATCGCTCTCTTTGCCCCCCCCCCTTAGTCAAGGCTAACGCATGCGCACGTAACATTTATCATTATTTACTTACGTTGCCTTTTGCACTTTCACAAACATTATTTATTTACGTTTCATGAATAAAAAAAGTAACTAAACCTGAATTTGTCACTTTTACAAACATTTATTTATTTATGTTGGCTTAACTCTTTTCATGAATATTGGAAAAAAAGGTTTTACTCTTTATGAATATTAAAAAAAAAAAGTTACTAAACATTTATTAATGATTTCTCACTTTTACAAACATTTGTAATTCATGTACTTACTTACTTAACTCTTTTAATGAATAAAAATAAAACAAAAAAACTAAACCACGTATTGATAATTTCTCACTTTTACAGACATTTTTAATTTACATGAGTGGATAATTTTTTGGGTAAATATTTACATTTAGGTCCACCTCCACAATTTTCTTTTTTAAACGACGACTTTTATTGATAAATAAATCGATTTCTCTGCAACGGGCACTGAACCCCTCCTTTTTCTGTTTTTTTTTTTAATAGTATTTTCGGGTGGGTATGCTGACAACAAATATCAGTTAAATTTTGCAAATATTTTTTCACCCCCCCCCTCTAAAAATGGTGTTTATTCCGGAAGCTGTTCTTAAGATGAGGAGGTTGGGGGTGATTATAAGGTGGACCTAATCTAAAAATAAAAAAAATAAAAAAATACCAAGTTTTTTAAATGATTAAAATAATTTCTCACTTTTACAAACATTTTTACATGCGCACATAAACAACTACTTTTTTCACTTTTTTATTTAAAAATTAGTAAATTTCAATGAATAGAATAATAAATCATTTATCACTAATATGTGTTTTTGGTTTTGTGTTGAATGAAACTTTTTTTTTTTCATTACAACAATAATGAACCAATTTAAATCTTCCGGCATGCGTTTAAGGGTTACGAAATTATCAATAAATCGTTTAGTTACTAAGCCAACATCAGTAAATAAAAACATGTTATGTGCGTATGCATTAGCCTTGACTATGGGGGGGCTAAGGGAGCGACCACTAAATAATTATGCTGGTCACCATGGAACTCAACGCCCAAGGAGTACATAAAGTGGCACTTATGCACTTATGTTATCGTGCTATTTTTTAAAATAGTATTTTCATGCTAAATTCAAATTTTACAATATCGTTTTCTTTTATCAATTTGCTAGGTGAAAGTACAGATAACCTGATTGGTTTCTAATGTGTGGAAAATCTAGCTGCCGAAAAAAAAAAAGAAGAGTACTCTGGATAGTAATAAAAAAATTAAAATTGCCTCAGTCTAGAAAGATTTCTTCTCTACTGAACGAGGAAAAAAACAGTGAAGTGTAGTTCACCTTCTGTTTCTCTCCCCCTCTCTCTTTCTCTCTTAATATCTCTCTCTATCCATCTCTTCCTTTCCTTCTCTCAATCTTTCTCTCTATATCACCCTCTCCATATCTCTTTGAGCCCTTCTCTCTCTAACTCCGTCTATCTCTCTCCTTTCCTCTGTCTTGCCCTCTCTGTTTCCAACTCTCCCCCTCTCTCTGTCTATCTATCAATCCCTTTATCTCTCTCTATCTCCTTCTCTTTCTCTATTTTCCTCTCACTTTCTCTTTTCTATCTATCTGTCCATCTCTAATCCCTCATCCTATTTTAGTCTCCTAAATTAATTACAGTGAATAAGGCATTGTCAAAACATGTATAAATCCTATTTTAGTCACCTAATTTACTGATTGTGAGAATAGAAGTTATTTGGAAATTACTGCTACCTTGAACAGCACCAGAAGTAACTAGTAAAACCTTTCTAATTAAATTGATTTTGGCAGCCATTTGGTAACAAAATGACATAGCCTTAGCCCTTGCTGCATGAGGAATACCTGCGACCTTGCTGCCAAGTAGAAGAATTATTTATTCTACTTTGAAACATTCAATTTTTCAAAAATCTCATGTTCGACATCTCCAAAACATCCAATATGGGGAAAAATATTGCAGAAATGCAAACTTAGTGTTTAGGATGAATGCACAATGGTACGCAAAAAATCACTTGAGGCTCTTGGTCGATCCTTGCGAGATTTGCGTGGCAATGTCAGACTATTTGGGAATGCAGTAATATTGCTTGCAAAAGATTCCAGACAAATGTTACCTGTTATTCTTCAATCAACACCAGCAGATGAAATAAATACTTACCTCAAATACTCTACTTTTTTATTCCATGTGAAGACATTAAATTTAACTTAAAATATGCATGTCCAGTTGCAAACTGTTCGATCCGCACAAAAATTTTTGCATCACTTGTGGGGAAATTGGGTACGGAAAAGTGCTAGCTGATCAGAGATAAGGGCAAAATTCTTTGACTTTTAACTTCTGTAATTTTATTGCATCAAAAGAAGAGTTATTTCAAAAGGTTTTTGCAGATATTCAAATTATAAGAATTCTACTTGACTGAGTGAACGAGCTATTCTTGCAGGTCAATACAAAGACGTCCATGAACTTAACGCTATTATTCAATGTAAAATTCCAAGTGAGGTAGTCAAATACAAATCCATCGACACTGTTGTGAAAGCAGATAAAGTGGTTAATTATCCAACAGCTATATTTGTCAGGGATGCCACCGCATGTATTGCAACTGAAATTTGGCATACTAATTATCATGTTGTGAAATATAAACCCATCCAAGCTTTGCAAAGGCACAAGGCTTGTAGTAAAAAAAATTAACAAACAATATCATAGAAACAACAATCATAACAGGACTTTTACATGTTTTCATCTTAAATTCTATGCAATTATGCAGAATGTAGAAACTATGCCAAAATAGCATTTAATGTAATAGTGAAATGAAACAAATTATCTAATAAGAAACCATAAAATAAGTAATTAATTAACTCGTCTTTCAAAGGAATATGCAAATTAGTTAACCTTCATGTCACTTGCATGTCCATAACTGAGTATATTAAGAAGTTCATTTTAATAATTTTAAATAGAAAATGTAGGCTTTTAATATCAATGTCACAGTGAAAAAAAACTTAACTTTATATATATATATATATATATATATATATATATATATATATATATATATATATATATATATATATATATATATGATAGATAGATAGATAAGACATAGATGACCATTTTTTTGTGGTCAGTAAATGAATTGACAGCCATAGATACATGTGGAATCTTTGGATTCTGCAGTTTTCTGTTTCAAAAAATGTATAGCATTTTTCTGTAGCTGATATAATAGATCTGATGCATATGCTATTGATTTTTTGTTTTGTATCAGTGAAGCCCAAAGACCTTACATGCTTACATCAATTTGTCGTACTGGCATCTTGGTCATGTCAAAATATGTCCATCTTGAGTTTTAGCTGAGTATTGCTTTAAGTTTCTCAAAACAAAGTGCATCCTCCTTTGACCAGGTTTGGAATAAATAGTGATAAATATGTAATGAGACTGAAGAATTCTTTGGTTTTATTCTTACATGTTGGGTCTGGAATGTTCCATGTGTCATCTATCTTCTCTGAGTCTGCACTAATAATACTATTTTCACTATCATTCCAAAGAAAGATATATTTTTGGATTTGATTAGTTGAGTTGGACATCAAACAATTTAATTATTTGCATGGGTTTGTGTAAGACTGTTCCTCATCTGATTTAGCATCACAAGCAATTTTGATTGCACAATCAAAGAATTCTTTCAGTTTGAATGTTTCAGCCTGATCCTTAATCCTGACATAGCTTCTGTTAGAGTGTGTATGTGGACGCCTATATATATATATATATATATATATATATAAGTCCATCAAAAAATGGCAGCATCTCAACACAAACAACATCACCTATCTCGAAGAAGATGATTGCACTCTCATCCATGACCTAGACAGAATTGTTTCAAGGTGCGAGGAGTTTTATGCTAATTTCTATGTCAGCAGACAACCAGGACATCCTCCGACCCTTCATGTACTGAACAAATCTGAGGAACCTCCTCCACCCATCCTCCCATCGGATGTGAGAGCAGCTATTAAGTGACTGAAGTCAGGCAAGGCTGTAGGAGAGCATGATGTTACTGCAGAAGTACTGCAGAGCTGTGGTTAACCCATTGATGACATGTTTACAAAACTGTTTAATAAGTGCCTCTCCAGAGGAAAAGTTCCAGATAAATGGGAGAATGCATCAGTGGTCATCATTCATAAGAAAGGAGACATTGCAGATATTAAGAACTATCGGCGAATCAGCCTTCTGCCAGTGACATACAATGTATTCTTTCAAGTCTTGCCTTGGATGTATGCTAGGGATGCTACTGCGAGAACAAGCAGGTTTCAGAGCAGGTTACTCCACCATCGACGATATCCAGGCAACTGCAAGAGAAAGCCAATGAATACAAGATTCCACTGTGCTTTGCCTTTGTGAATTATAAAAAGACTTTCGAATCTATAGAGTTTGATCCACTGTTCACTGCCCTTGTAAATCAAGGAGTTGGCTCTATATACATCACCTTGCTGAAAGACCTGTACAGTGGGCCTATTTCTACTTTAAAGCTCCATCGTGACAGCAACAAGATCAAGCTGGAGAGGGGAGCAAGACAAGATGACAACACCTCGTCAAAATTCTTCACAGTCTGTTCCAGGATGTGATAATCAGTTGGATTAAGTGGGAGGGTAGGGGAGTCAACATTAATGGCGAACACCTGTCACATCTCATCTTCGCTGATGATACAGTACTGATGGCACACTCTTCTCAGAAACTAAATGACAATTTAAACGACATCCACTTTAAGAGCAAACTGGTTGGTCTCTGTACCTATTTACTATGCCTCCCCACGGGACAGAGTTAGACACCAGGGTCGTTTTTTAACGTGGAGAAAAGGTACAAAAATAAAAAAAATTGTCTCAGTCGTGAAGGACTGCTCCTCCACCGAAAGAGAACAAGAAATGGAAGTGCAGCATCTGAAGAACAGATACTACACTTTGATCTTGTTTATATATTTTATTGAGAAAGAAAAAATTGAACATAAAAAACGTACAAAAAATTCAATTCAACAAAATTAGGCACAAGGCCCTACAAGAAATTGGGAGGGGGAGGGTACAGGGTCTTTTTGACTATGTAACAGATGAGACTTTGAAGTCTTACTCTTGACTGGCAACATTTACCAAAATACCTCAATCACTCTGTGGATCCTAATCTAACTAATAACCCCAGCGTTCAATGTAAAATTTAACTATGTACAATTTGTATATTCATTTCTGTATGTTGTGTGTGCATTTTTTTTTTTTTTTTTTTTTTTTTTGTGTGTGTGTGTGTGTATGTGTGAGAAAATAAAGTTCGATTTCATTAGAAAGAGTTCTTGAATTAATTGGCATAAAATGTTCGTGGAGTGGGAAAAAACTAATGAAAGTGTTCATTTCAAAAATAAGGAATAAAACTACTAATGTGTTGTTAGTAAGACCCCCCTGAACTATTCTATGTGGCTAGATCCCCCACTGTTTTCCGGGGAACCGAAAACAAGCAGAGCATCCCTAATGGGGTTTGGGGAAGTGGCCTTAATGGAGGTGGGAGAAAATAAAGCAACGGATGGAGGGGGTAGGAAGGTGACCTCTGAGTAGGGGGATGACCGGGGGCATCAGAGAATAAAGATGAGGAGCAGGGGGGTTGGGCAGACTCAGAGGTTCTCTAATACCAAAAAATAAAATCAGGAACAGGATCTCATTTGTACCACCAGTCATGAGTTACTTTACTGAACTTATAATGCTAACCTAGGCGGGATGGGTTCCATAGGACCCAGCACCGCCCATGCCATGCCTAAGGAGGGAACACGTATTGAAACTTGGCTCCTCGACGGATGCACAAACTAGTGCTGTGCACCCACCTCTTGTCAAATTCCACTCTAGGCAACCTCTTCCAATCGCATCTGATCTTTACTTTAACCAAATGTTTAAAGTAAACGATCAGATCCCGATCAGGAACAGATGTCCCTTCGTGGACCAACTTGAGGCGCGCGATCCAAATGGTCATGCGCGCTACTGCTAGGATCGCCAGGAAAACCAAACTTTCCTCCCTGGGGAACGGCGGCTCCATGTTGTACACAAAAGTTCCTACGTCGACACTCGGCATCGAAGCGAGCTGTTACCCCCTCGACGTACCTTAATAGGGGCTGTATCCGGCTGCAACTAAAAAACGCGTGCTCGATTGTTTCGGGCTCGCGTTCGTCACAGCACGGACAGAAGCGACTGGTATGTTCTTTATACCGGAAAAGTACGTCGAAGAGGGGCAGCGCATTTCGGACCAGTCGCCAAGTCAGGGAGAATTCCGAGTTATTCAGAACCTCCCGTCCCGGCGCCCAACACCATTGAGAACAGACAACCTCCATCGACCATCCCATCCGCCTACAAAGTGGATCCTTCGCGGTCCCCTCCACTAAATCCCGATACAGTTTCTTCCTTGGCTGATCGAGGACATTGGTCCCCGGCAAAGCTCTAAGAGCGGTTCGGCATTCGGAGAAGAACTTGGACTCCCCCTTCGGTCTACGACGACCTTCTACCGAAGGGTTGGGTTTGAGATTGGGAAACGAGTTCTCAACCACAGAGACCCAAGGAGCGTCTCCTTCAAGCGAACGACCCAGGAAAGCCAATCTCTCAGCGTTTCTATGACACAAGAGACTGGGCTGACCCAGGCCTCCCTCGCTCGGACTTTGAACACAGACCTCTCTGCAGACATAATGCTTACCCTCGTTCCACAAAAGTGAATCGAGGCGCCCTTGTAAGCGGGTTAGTCGTTCTACAGGGAGAGGAAGTACAGACAAACGGTAAAGGATGAGCGGAAAGACGTATGTAGCACACGCCTCCGCCCGACCCTTCAAGGACAATTTCCTTCCAATCCAAGTCTTTACTGACGATTTGACCTTAGACTGTACTTCCGACCAATTCTTTTCCAGCTGAAGTCCCGGTCCAAACCAGACACCGAGAATGCGGACCGGTCCATCGGTCCAGCTGAAAATACCTGGAAGCGAGTTTACCCCGGTCCAGGCCCCCAACCGCAGGCCAACAGACTTGCTACGGTTGAAGATGGCCCCTGTTACTTCTTCGTATCGAGCGAGCGCCTCGACCACTGCTTGAACGTCCGTGAGGCAAGACATGAATACGGTGACGTCATCGGCGAACGCGGAAACCCTGGCTCGTGTGCCTCCAGGGAGAGCTATTCCGCGCAGGACTGGTGTAGCCGCCTCGTCCCTTAACTTGCGAAGGAGGGGTTCCAACGCCAGGACATATAACAGAGGCGACAGCGGACAACCCTGTCGCACCGACCGAGAGACAGCGAATGACTCCGACAGCTTACCGTTGATCTGCACCGCTACCGTCGGCCTGTCATACAGAACAAAGATCCACTTGCGGAAGTCCGGATTAAATCCGGCGGCCTCTAGCACAGATCCTAGGAACCGATGGTCGACCCTATCGAATGCCTTGGACTGATCCAAACTGTTCAGCGCGGCTTCGGCGTCGTCTTCTGTCCCCTCTATGATCGAGCGTATCAAGTGCAAATTGTCTTGAATCGATCTCCCCTTCACAGCATAAGTCTGGTCCGGTTCGATCAAGTCAGTGATGACAACCTGCAAGCGATTCGCAAGAATCTTTGCCAAAATCTTTAACTCTGTGTTTAGCAGAGTCAAGGGCCTAAAATCATCAAAGTTTTCCCTCCCACCATGCCGTTGACCTTTCCTCAGCAATGTGATCACACCCTTGGTCACCTGTCCAGGGATGGAACCCTGGGCAAACCAATGGTTGAACATATCCTTCAGAAGAGGGACCAACATGGGCGACAGCCTCAAGTAAAACTCGTAGGGTAAACCATCAAGCCCCGGGGATTTGTTATAGCCGACCTGCTTCAACGCAGTAATGACCTCATGTTCAGTAATAAGACCATCACAGCTAGCCGCCCGAGCCGCCGTGAGGCGGGGCGAGTCAGCCAAATAGCTGCCAAACTCATCAACCCTGAGTCCGGGTAGTTGGGTGAAGCGCACCGATAGATGCTCCCGAAACCCCTCGCAGATCTCCCGAGTCGATACTAAGGGGTGTCCTTCCAGGTTATGTACTTTACGAATGTACCCATCCGAACCGCGCCTTAAAGCAGCCTTACGCTCAACAGCGTCAACATTCACAGCCTCGTTAGAAACTTTGTTTAACCTAGCCCTAACTACTTGACCTTCATACCGCTCGCTAGCCAAGTGGTTGAGATCTTGTTTAGCTAGTGCTAACTCTAGGGGGTCCCCCCCCTCCACCGCCCGGGTCAGCTTATCCTCTAAACGCTTCTTTGCCTTAGCCTTATCTATCGCGAGGCGTTGGCTATACTGGACAGAGAAGCGCCTAATTTTGGCCTTGAGACTAACCCACCACTTACTCCCTGTAACCGCCCCCACTAAAGCCCGCTGAATTAGCTCAGTGACCTTCAACCGGTAGTCCTCCAGCTCCAACAAGGTGCTGTTGAACTTCCAGTATCCGGCCAGTTTAGGCCTAGCGCTTAAGCTCAAACGGGCCATAACAAGTTTATGGTCCGAGTGTCCTAGCAAGTGGAACGTGGGGCAAGATAGGAAGTCTACATCGCCTCTTCTAACTAACATCCGATCCAAGTAAGTGCTTGGATGGGAAGGCACTACAGGATGCCACGTCCACATCTCCCGCCCCGGATGATCCAGACGAAATCTGTCGACGAGATCGCACGAGGCCATCAGGTCAGACAGACTGCTGTCACACCACGCCGACCCGCTAGTCCCCCCGACCTTATCTATTTTGGGATCAAGGATTGCATTCCAATCCCCCATTAAAACTAACCGTTCCGGATCCACTAAGAAGCCCTCCAACCGTCGAAAAAAGGTTGCCCTCTCTACAGCAGCATTGGGAGCATAAACAGCAACAATCCGAAAAACACTACAATTAACAGCAACATCAACAACAAGCGCCCGCCCGTCCTCGCCTGCGTGAACAACATTCACCGACGCTGACAGGGTGCGACTCACTAGCAAGGAGATTCCACGACTATAGGTATTGCCATATGCTGAGTAGACATCGTAATCGTTTACCAGCACCTGACAATCCCCGTCACAAACAAAGTGGGTCTCCTGGATAGCGGCAATATCTACCTTGAGGGACACCAAGTCTCTCACAACGCGCGAGGCCTTGCTTCGACACCTGATGCCCCTCACATTCAATGTAGCCAAGTTCAAAGACATGATCACTTACCTCAAGCACTGTCACAGACGGGTCTGAAATCCTGGGCAGTGAGGACATGGCAGGCCTGGCCAAGGCTGCCGGTAAGTAAATCCGATGAAGGGGGAAGGTTAGTTTGAGTGCCCTGTATAGCGATGGGTGTACATACATGGGGATTCTACCCTCACATTTAAAGAAAATGTTGGTCAGTGAAGGATGGTCCCTATCCACCAGCTGCTGGCCTGGGATCGCATTCTTCGCTGCCTTAATCATTGCCCACATTCCTCCAGTCCTAGCGTCCTTGTCGACCCTAACGAAAGTGGTCAACAAGGGAGCGTCCTTGAATTTAGTGGGGTCTGTTACTAGGTCTCCACCGACTTTTTCAAAGTTTTTAAGTTAATTGTACCGGACCTTCTGTTGTCCTTTAAGGTCCGGAGCCGGTTGGAGAGGGTCTGTTTCACAAATCCTGCTTCCTGGCAGGAAGGGGAGCTTTTTGGTCCGTTCAGTGCGGACTTTGGGAGTGGGGGAGGGGACCTCTTTTGGTTGATGGGGAGACTGAGCGCTTGGGGAGGGGGTAGCCTGCTCGTTTTCTTCTTTTTGGCTCCTGTCACGGGATGAGGGGCGGGAAGAGTTTCTTGGGGCCTTTATAGGAGAGGGGGAAGGTTGTTCGGGTTGCTGGGGTGTTGGGATCACAGGGGGCTCATCCTGTGTTGTTGTTGCGAGGGAGTCCTTCTCAGTCTCAGTGGGGGTAGGAGGGTTTGCGCGTGTCTTGCGGCTTTTCCTCCTCCTGGCCCTCCTGATCTCTGTTGCGCTCAGGGCCATAGAGACTGTTGTTGTCTCTTCCTCTGCCTCTGACGCGGCCTCCTCCTCAGATTCTGGTAGTTTCCTCTTGTTTGAGGAGGAGGGTGTCTGTGTGTCCATTTTCTCCGTCTCGCTCTTCGGTTGTTCCTGGTCTTGGGTGACTGTCTGCAAGGATGGCTGTTTGTTGATCTTGCCTTTCTTTACGACCGTCACCCAGCCTGTCGGTGCCTCTGGAGGATTTGCGGCCGGCGCGGGAGCAGCGGCTTGATTTGTTGTCACGCTTGTTCCCGCCGCTTTTGTGGGCTTCTTCCCTCCATTCCTCTTTGGACAGTCCTTCGCCATATGCCCTTGTTGTGTGCACAGCCAGCAATGAGGCCTCCTCCCTTCCACTATAAGGGAGAGTGTCCACTCTCCGAACTTGAGTGTGGCTGGGATGGCGTAGAATCCAGCCTTGTCCAGGACCATCTGTACTTTGTAGTCCTCGGTCATGATGTTTCTTAATCCGCGGACCGGGGTGACTTCCTCTACGTCTCCATACTGGCTTAGGATAGCCCCCAGTTGTTTGGCCTCCATATAGCAGGGGACGTTTAGAGCAGAAACATTTGCTCTCCTCTTGTTCATATAGATGGGTTGGAGCTTTATGTTCCTGCTCTGATGGCAGGTCCTGGACAGCCTGACTGCGTCTTCGGAGGTGGGGAGCAGAACATCCCACTGTGCGTAACTCCTTCTACAGATGTAGTTAGCGGGAATGTTCTGCTCCAGCAACACGTTCATCATGGTGTCCTTGTTGACGCCCGTCAGACCCCTTGTCTTGGTGTCTGAAGTTATCAGCGAGAGCACTCTTTTCTCCAGAATTTCCACTTGACCCGGGAGGGGTTGGATGTTGTTCCCCTGGGTATACTCCTTGTAAGTGGAGTCGAAGAGTGCTCTGTAGTCTTCGGGCGTCAACTTCCCTTGCTGCTCTTTGGGGCCCCATGCCGGTCCTCCATCCTGGTGGGTGTCAGCTGGACTCGGGTTGGGGGGCGTAGCTGGTGTTGTGGGGCTCTCCATTGTTATGGGCATTTTTGGTTTCGGAACGGGGCCGTTACCAGGCAAAGTAGGCCATTGTGTCTTTGGCGTTGTTTCGTCCTGGCTTGGTTTGCTCTCCGGGCCGCTCCCCTTTCTTATTTTCTTCCTTTGCTGGGTGGCTGTCCCCTTGGGGGATGGAGGTGTCTCCCCTTCTGGTGCCGTGTTCCCAGCTGGAGCCTTGGTGGGTACTGTCAAGAGTGTCTCTCCTTCCAGCTTGCTTTTGTTACCACTGGCCGGAGAGTCACCCCTTTTCCGTATTTGGTCCTCTTGGGGAGTGTTGGGGGGCCAATCACTGTCTTCCCCGCCGAATAGTGAGCAGATGGAGGCTATTACGTCTTCATCCAGCGCCTCGGTTTGGTCCGCGGTGCTGTTTTCCTCCTTTTCTGTTGGGGAGTCGCCCTTTGGGGGAGCGGGGGATGGGTTCCCCGGTCTTCCTCCCTTGGTTCTGCCGTCCTGGGGTGCAGCTGGTTGGCTGGGTTCTGCACTTTCCCCAGCTAGTGACTTAACGGCAGCTTTTTCCGCTGGGTTGCCCTCGTGGGGAGTGGTTGCAGGTGCTTTTTGGGGGGTCGCCGCGGGCTGCGGCCCTACCCTCCCGCTTTCTTCCAAGGTCGCCGCGCGCCGGGGCCCTACCTTGTTTCCTGGCGCCGTCTCGCCGGGAGATGCATCGGCTCCCTCACATAGGGAGTCGTTCGCAGTTGAGATGCTGCGCATTTGGGGTGACGTACCCCTCCTGCCTGGCATCGTGGCGGTTGCACTGGCCGCTGGCGCGGACCAAAGTGTAGTGGGGGAAAGGAAAACCCAGGGGAATGGAGGGGGAGGAGGGGGAGGAGCGGACTTTGAAGAAATTAGAGTTTTTGACTTCCCCTCACGGGGATGTCGGGTTAGCAGCTCAGATCCCCCCGCGAGGGGGGAGAGCAGAGAAGAAAGACGCAGTGGGTGCTAGCGGGTCAGAGTGCCGCGTCGCAATTAAGAGAGAGAGGGGATAGGCATCCCTGCCCACAGAGGGGAGCAGAAACGAAGCACCCGCCCTACCCCACGTCACCCTACCCACTAACTTACCCCAACGGAAGCGAGAAAGAGAACCCTGTCTGCTCGATCCACTGGGAGAGCAGCGAAGATAGACAAAGTTTGGGCCTGGCAGGTCAGAGTGCTGCTCAGGCAATTAAGTGTGGAGGAATTAGACCATCCCCTGTCTCTAGAGGGAAGAGACCGGAACGAAGAAAAAACGCATGCAAAAAAAAACAACAAAAGCAGGTCTCAACTACCAGCTAGTGGTGCTGGTCCCGAGATTCCAGTCTCCCAAAAAAGAGGATCGGTTTCCGGGTCCAAGCTCCCACAAATGTGGAGTCGGTCCTTTAGGTCCTGACTCCCCAAAGGAGGGGGTCGGTCCTTGCTAACGAAAGTTAGTATGAAAACACCTTAACCTAGCCCGAAAGCCCGGTGGCGGAAAGTTTAGTAACTGAGAGAACAGATACTACACTTTGATCTTGTTTATATATTTTATTGAGAAAGAAAAAATTGAACATAAAAAACGTACAAAAAATTCAATTCAACAAAGTTAGGCACAAGGCCCTACAAGAAATTGGGAGGGGGAGGGTACAGGGTCTTTTTGACTATGTAACAGATGAGACTTTGAAGTCTTACTCTTGACTGGCAACATTTACCAAAATACCTCAATCACTCTGTGGATCCTAATCTAACTAATAACCCCAGCGTTCAATGTAAAATTTAACTATGTACAATTTGTATATTCATTTCTGTATGTTGTGTGTGCATTTTTTTTTTTTTTTTTTTTTGTGTGTGTGTGTGTATGTGTGAGAAAATAAAGTTCGATTTCATTAGAAAGAGTTCTTGAATTAATTGGCATAAAATGTTCGTGGAGTGGGAAAAAACTAATGAAAGTGTTCATTTCAAAAATAAGGAAAAAAATACTAATGTGTTGTTAGTAAGACCCCCCTGAACTATTCTATGTGGCTAGATCCCCCACTGTTTTCCGGGGAACCGAAAACAAGCAGAGCATCCCTAATGGGGTTTGGGGAAGTGGCCTTAATGGAGGTGGGAGAAAATAAAGCAACGGATGGAGGGAGTAGGAAGGTGACCTCTGAGTAGGGGGATGACCGGGGGCATCAGAAAATAAAGATGAGGAGCAGGGGGGTTGGGCAGACTCAGAGGTTCTCTAATACCAAAAAATAAAATCAGGAACAGGATCTCATTTGTACCACTAGTCAAGAGTTACTTTACTGAACTTATAATGCTAACCTAGGCGGGATGGGTTCCGTAGGACCCAGCACCGCCCATGCCATGCCTAAGGAGGGAACACGTATTGAAACTTGGCTCCTCGACGGATGCACAAACTAGTGCTGTGCACCCACCTCTTGTCAAATTCCACTCTAGGCAACCTCTTCCAATCGCATCTGATCTTTACTTTAACCAAATGTTTAAAGTAAACGATCAGATCCCGATCAGGAACAGATGTCCCTTCGTGGACCAACTTGAGGCGCGCGATCCAAATGGTCATGCGCGCTACTGCTAGGATCGCCAGGAAAACCAAACTTTCCTCCCTGGGGAACGGCGGCTCCATGTTGTACACAAAAGTTCCTACGTCGAGATCGAGCAGACACTCGGCATCGATGCGAGCTGTTACCCCCTCGACGTACTTTAATAGGGGCTGTATCCGGCTGCAACTAAAAAACGCGTGCTCGATTGTTTCGGGCTCGCGTTCGTCACAGCACGGACAGAAGCGGCTGGTATGTTCTTTATACCGGAAAAGTACGTCGAAGAGGGGCAGCGCATTTCGGACCAGTCGCCAAGTCAGGGAGAATTCCGAGTTATTCAGAATCTCCCGTCCCGGCGCCCAACGCCATTGAGAACGGACAACCTCCATCGACCATCCCATCCGCCTACAAAGTGGATCCTTCGCGGTCCCCTCCACTAAATCCCGATACAGTCTCTTCCTTGGCTGATCGAGGACATTGGTCCCCGGCAAAGCTCTAAGAGCGGTTCGGCATTCGGAGAAGAACTTGGACTCCCCCTTCGGTCTACGACGACCTTCTACCGAAGGGTTGGGTTTGAGATTGGGAAACGAGTTCTCAACCACAGGGACCCAAGGAGCGTCTCCTTCAAGCGAACAACCCAGGAAAGCCAATCTCTCGGCATTTCTATGACACAAGAGACTGGGCTGACCCAGGCCTCCCTCGCTCGGATTTTGAACACAGACCTCTCTGCAGACATAATGCTTACCCTCGTTCCACAAAAGTGAATTGAGGCGCCCTTGTAAGCGGGTTAGTCGTTCTGCAGGGAGAGGAAGTACAGACAAACGGTAAAGGATGAGCGGAAAGACGTATGTAGCACACGCCTCCGCCCGACCCTTCAAAGACAATTTCCTTCCAATCCAAGTCTTTACTGACGATTTGACCTTAGACTGTACTTCCGACCAATTCTTTTCCAGCTGAAGTCCCGGTCCAAACCAGACACCGAGAATGCGGACCGGTCCATCGGTCCAGCTGAAAATACCTGGAAGCGAGTTTACCCCGGTCCAGGCCCCCAACCGCAGGCCAACAGACTTGCTACGGTTGAAGATGGCCCCTGTTACTTCTTCGTATCGAGCGAGCGCCTCGACCACCGCTTGAACGTCCGTGAGGCAAGACACGAACACGGTGACGTCATCGGCGAACGCGGAAACCCTGGCTCGTGTGCCTCCAGGGAGAGCTATTCCGCGCAGGACTGGTGTAGCCGCCTCGTCCCTTAACTTGCGAAGGAGGGGTTCCAACGCCAGGACGTACAACAGAGGCGACTGCGGACAACCCTGTCGCACCGACCGAGAGACAGCGAATGACTCCGACAGCTTACCGTTGATCTGCACCGCTACCGTCGGCCTGTCATACAGAACAAAGATCCACTTGCAGAAGTCCGGATTAAATCCGGCGGCCTCTAGCACAGATCCTAGGAACCGATGGTCGACCCTATCGAATGCCTTGGACTGATCCAAACTGATCAGCGCGGCTTCGGCGTCGTCTTCTGTCCCCTCTATGATCGAGCGTATCAAGTGCAAATTGTCTTGAATCGATCTCCCCTTCACAGCATAAGTCTGGTCCGGTTCGATCAAGTCAGTGATGACAACCTGCAAGCGATTCGCAAGAATCTTTGCCAAAATCTTTAACTCTGTGCTTAGCAGAGTCAAGGGCCTAAAATCATCAAAGTTTTCCCTCCCACCATGCCGTTGACCTTTCCTCAGCAATGTGATCACACCCTTGGTCACCTGTCCAGGGATGGAACCCTGGGCAAACCAATGGTTGAACATATCCTTCAGAAGAGGGACCAACATGGGCGACAGCCTCAAGTAAAACTCGTAGGGTAAACCATCAAGCCCCGGGGATTTGTTATAGCCGACCTGCTTCAACGCAGTAATGACCTCATGTTCAGTAATAAGACCATCACAGCTAGCCGCCCGAGCCACCGTGAGGCGGGGCGAGTCAGCCAAATAGCTGCCAAACTCATCAACCCTGAGTCCGGGTAGTTGGGTGAAGCGCACCGATAGATGCTCCCGAAACCCCTCGCAGATCTCCCGAGTCGATACTAAGGGGTGTCCTTCCAGGTTATGTACTTTACGAATGTACCCATCCGAACCGCGCCTTAAAGCAGCCTTACGCTCAACAGCGTCAACATTCACAGCCTCGTTAGAAACTTTGTTTAACCTAGCCCTAACTACTTGACCTTCATACCGCTCGCTAGCCAAGTGGTTGAGATCTTGTTTAGCTAGTGCTAACTCTAGGGGGTCCCCCCCCTCCACCGCCCGGGTCAGCTTATCCTCTAAACGCTTCTTTGCCTTAGCCTTATCTATCGCGAGGCGTTGGCTATACTGGACAGAGAAGCGCCTAATTTTGGCCTTGAGACTAACCCACCACTTACTCCCTGTAACCGCCCCCACTAAAGCCCGCTGAATTAGCTCAGTGACCTTCAACCGGTAGTCCTCCAGCTCCAACAAGGTGCTGTTGAACTTCCAGTATCCGGCCAGTTTAGGCCTAGCGCTTAAGCTCAAACGGGCCATAACAAGTTTATGGTCCGAGTGTCCTAGCAAGTGGAACGTGGGGCAAGATAGGAAGTCTACATCGCCTCTTCTAACTAACATCCGATCCAAGTAAGTGCTTGGATGGGAAGGCACTACAGGATGCCACGTCCACATCTCCCGCCCCGGATGATCCAGACGAAATCTGTCGACGAGATCGCACGAGGCCATCAGGTCAGACAGACTGCTGTCACACCACGCCGACCCGCTAGTCCCCCCGACCTTATCTATTTTGGGATCAAGGATTGCATTCCAATCCCCCATTAAAACTAACCGTTCCGGATCCACTAAGAAGCCCTCCAACCGTCGAAAAAAGGTTGCCCTCTCTACAGCAGCATTGGGAGCATAAACAGCAACAATCCGAAAAACACTACAATTAACAGCAACATCAACAACAAGCGCCCGCCCGTCCTCGCCTGCGTGAACAACATTCACCGACGCTGACAGGGTGCGACTCACTAGCAAGGAGATTCCACGACTATAGGTATTGCCATATGCTGAGTAGACATCGTAATCGTTTACCAGCACCTGACAATCCGCGTCACAAACAAAGTGGGTCTCCTGGATTGTGGCAATATCTACCTTGAGGGACACCAAGTCTCTCACAACGCGCGAGGCCTTGCTTCGACACCTGATGCCCCTCACATTCAATGTAGCCAAGTTCAAAGACATGATCACTTACCTCAAGCACTGTCACAGACGGGTCTGAAATCCTGGGCAGTGAGGACATGGCAGGCCTGGCCAAGGCTGCCGGTAAGTAAATCCGATGAAGGTGATCCATCCTTGGCCACGCCCCCCACGTCCAGGGGGAAGGTTAGTTTGAGTGCCCTGTATAGCGATGGGTGTACATACATGGGGATTCTACCCTCACATTTAAAGAAAATGTTGGTCAGTGAAGGATGGTCCCTATCCACCAGCTGCTGGCCTGGGATCGCATTCTTCGCTGCCTTAATCATTGCCCACATTCCTCCAGTCCTAGCGTCCTTGTCGACCCTAACGAAAGTGGTCAACAAGGGAGCGTCCTTGAATTTAGTGGGGTCTGTTACTAGGTCTCCACCGACTTTTTCAAAGTTTTTGAGTTTATTGTACCGGACCTTCTGTTGTCCTTTAAGGTCCGGAGCCGGTTGGAGAGGGTCTGTTTCACAAATCCTGCTTCCTGGCAGGAAGGGGAGCTTTTTGGTCCGTTCAGTGCGGACTTTGGGAGTGGGGGAGGGGACCTCTTTTGGTTGATGGGGAGGCTGAGCGCTTGGGGAGGGGGTAGCCTGCTCGTTTTCTTCTTTTTGGCTCCTGTCACGGGATGAGGGGCGGGAAGAGTTTCTTGGGGCCTTTATAGGAGAGGGGGAAGGTTGTTCGGGTTGCTGGGGTGTTGGGATCACAGGGGGCTCATCCTGTGTTGTTGTTGCGAGGGAGTCCTTCTCAGTCTCAGTGGGGGTAGGAGGGTTTGCGCGTGTCTTGCGGCTTTTCCTCCTCCTGGCCCTCCTGATCTCTGTTGCGCTCAGGGCCATAGAGACTGTTGTTGTCTCTTCCTCTGCCTCTGACGCGGCCTCCTCCTCAGATTCTGGTAGTTTCCTCTTGTTTGAGGAGGAGGGTGTCTGTGTGTCCATTTTCTCCGTCTCGCTCTTCGGTTGTTCTTGGTCTTGGGTGACTGTCTGCAAGGATGGCTGTTTGTTGATCTTGCCTTTCTTTACGACCGTCACCCAGCCTGTCGGTGCCTCTGGAGGATTTGCGGCCGGCGCGGGAGCAGCGGCTTGATTTGTTGTCACGCTTGTTCCCGCCGCTTTTGTGGGCTTCTTCCCTCCATTCCTCTTTGGACAGTCCTTCGCCATATGCCCTTGTTGTGTGCACAGCCAGCAATGAGGCCTCCTCCCTTCCACTATAAGGGAGAGTGTCCACTCTCCGAACTTGAGTGTGGCTGGGATGGCGTAGAATCCAGCCTTGTCCAGGACCATCTGTACTTTGTAGTCCCCGGTCATGATGTTTCTTAATCCGCGGACCGGGGTGACTTCCTCTACGTCTCCATACTGGCTTAGGATAGCCCCCAGTTGTTTGGCCTCCATATAGCAGGGGACGTTTAGAGCAGAAACATTTGCTCTCCTCTTGTTCATATAGATGGGTTGGAGCTTTATGTTCCTGCTCTGATGGCAGGTCCTGGACAGCCTGACTGCGTCTTCGGAGGTGGGGAGCAGAACATCCCACTGTGCGTAACTCCTTCTACAGATGTAGTTGGCGGGAATGTTCTGTTCCAGCAACACATTCATCATGGTGTCCTTGTTGACGCCCGTCAGACCCCTTGTCTTGGTGTCTGAAGTTATCAGCGAGAGCACTCTTTTCTCCAGAACTTCCACTTGACCCGGGAGGGGTTGGATGTTGTTCCCCTGGGTATACTCCTTGTAAGTGGAGTCGAAGAGTGCTCTGTAGTCTTCGGGCGTCAACTTCCCTTGCTGCTCTTTGGGGCCCCATGCCGGTCCTCCATCCTGGTGGGTGTCAGCTGGACTCGGGTTGGGGGGCGTAGCTGGTGTTGTGGGGCTCTCTCCTGTTATGGGCATTTTTGGCTTCGGAACTGGGCCGTTACCAGGCAAAGTAGGCCATTGTGTCCTTGGCGTTGTTTCGTCCTGGCTTGGTTTGCTCTCCGGGCCGCTCCCCTTTCTTATTTTCTTTCTTTGCTGGGTGGCTGTCCCCTTGGGGGATGGAGGTGTCTCCCCTTCTGGTGCCGTGTTCCCAGCTGGAGCCTTGGTGGGTACTGTCAAGGGTGTCTCTCCTTCCAGCTTGCTTTTGTTACCACTGGCCGGAGAGTCACCCCTTTTCCGTATTTGGTCCTCTTGGGGAGTGTTGGGGGGCCAATCACTGTCTTCCCCGCCGAATAGTGAGCAGATGGAGGCTATTACATCTTCATCCAGCGCCTCAGTTTGGTCCGCGGTGCTGTTTTCCTCCTTTTCTGTTGGGGAGTCGCCCTTAGGGGGAGCGGGGGATGGGTTCCCCGGTCTTCCTCCCTTGGTTCTGCCGTCCTGGGGTGCAGCTGGTTGGCTGGGTTCTGCACTTTCCCCAGCTATTGACTTAACGGCAGCTTTTTCCGCTGGGTTGCCCTCGTGGGGAGCGGTTGCAGGTGCTTTTCGGGGGGTCGCCGCGGGCTGCGGCCCTACCCTCCCGCTTTCTTCCAAGGTCGCCGCGCGCCGGGGCCCTACCTTGTTTCCTGGCGCCGTCTCGCCGGGAGATGCATCAGCTCCCTCACATAGGGAGTCGTTAGCAGTTGAGATGCTGCGCATTTGGGGTGACGTACCCCTCCTGCCTGGCATCGTGGCGGTTGCACTGGCCGCTGGCGCGGACCAAAGTGTAGTGGGGGAAAAGAAAACCCAGGGGAATGGAGGGGGAGGAGGGGGAGGAGAGGAGCGGACTTTGAAGAAATTAGAGTTTTTGACTTCCCCTCATGGGGATGTCGGGTTAGCAGCTCAGATCCCCCCGTGAGGGGGGAGAGCAGAGAAGAAAGACGCAGTGGGTGCTAGCGGGTCAGAGTGCCGCGTCGCAATTAAGAGAGAGAGGGGATAGGCATCCCTGCCCACAGAGGGGAGCAGAAACGAAGCACCCGCCCTACCCCACGTCACCCTACCCACTAACGTACCCCAACGGAAGCGAGAAAGAGAACCCTGTCTGCTCGATCCACTGGGAGAGCAGCGAAGATAGACAAAGTTTGGGCCTGGCAGGTCAGAGTGCTGCTCAGGCAATTAAGTGTGGAGAAATTAGACCATCCCCTGTCTCTAGAGGGAAGAGACCGAAACGAAGAAAAAACGCATGCAAAAAAAAACAACAAAAGCAGGTCTCAACTACCAGCTAGTGGTGCTGGTCCCGAGATTCCAGTCTCCCAAAAAAGGGGATCGGTTTCCGGGTCCAAGCTCCCACAAATGTGGAGTCGGTCCTTTAGGTCCTGACTCCCCAAAGGAGGGGGTCGGTCCTTGCTAACGAAAGTTAGTATGAAAACACCTTAACCTAGCCCGAAAGCCCGGTGGCGGAAAGTTTAGTAACTGAGAGAACAGATGGTATTTATTTGCTTCCCCACTGAGCAAATTAGGCACAAGGCCGTTTTTAATGTGAGGTAAAAACCAGCTCCCCTAAAAGTAGGCAAAAAGGGGGCACTCTGGTTACCAAAAATAATAATTGTTCCAGTATAGAGGGTTTCCCCTCCATTGACCGGTACAAACTATCTTAAGTGCAGCATCTGCCGGAACAGATGGTGTTTATTTGCTCCCCCACTGAGCAAATTAGGCACAAGGCCGTTTTTAATGTGAGGTAAAAACCAGCTCCCCTAAAAGGGGTCACTCTGGTTACCAAAAATAATGATTGTCCCAGTATAGAGGGTTTCCCCTCCATTGACTGGTACAAATTATCTTAAGTGCAGTATCTGCCGGAACAGATGGTATTTATTTGCTCCCCCACCGAGCAAATTAGGCACAAGGCCAATTTTTAATGTGAGGAGTGAAGGGAGGGGGAAGGGAAAAAGGGGACCAGCTCCCGAGAGGTGGGAAATGGGAGCTGGTTAAAGGTCAGGCATGTGGGGTTGCCCCCACATCTGGTCTTTGCTAGTCATATAGATAGCTTGCAGTATCTGCCGGAACAGATGCTACACTTTGATCTTGTCCCGAAGGCCAAGGCCTGGTTGGTCTCTGTAGAGGTGGAATCGAACCCAAGACGCCCAGTGGTCTTGGCATCACACTCCCATAGAAGTAGACTTACCCACTTGCATGAGAGGCGAGAGCAGGCTACTTAAACAAGACATTCATGGCAACGAGTGTGCTTTCAAATATATGTTGTCTTGCCGACACTTTACAGGCTCAACATGCATCTTGGGAAGATCAAGATGATGTTAAACTAGCACTCTGCCATGTCGCCAATAATTGTTGATGGAAAGACCATTGAGTAAGTTGAAAGCTACATCTACTTGGGAAAGAAAATTATGAAAGATGGAGACCTCCTCCCTGAGATATATCAAACTCCTCAATTTCCTTGATATTGACGCGTTTTATAAGTTACTCATTAAGATAAGGTCATTTATATTTGGCATAGACAGATACTTTCCAAGATATAAACACCTGTATTCTGCACTATTATTCACTTGCAGAAGTGGGGAGGGGATCTATTCCGACAGCTGTTCTTAGCATGGGAAGATTGGGTGGGGGGTGGGGGGTCCATTCTGAAAACCGTTCTTAACATGAGGAGGTTGGGGGTGGCCACCACCAACAACTGTACTTTACTTTTTTACACGGAGGGTGTATGCTAGTTTTAAATAAATATGAAAAAAATGGTATTCATGTGGGATAAGGACTGTGCTATCGTCAAAATTTTACAGGGAGTTTACATAAAAGGCCGAAAGTTGCCCAAATGCTAGACTCATGTAATCGCATTAATATTTAGTTGCTAGCATTGATTTATTAGAACAAAAATATAAATATTTCTTGAAAAAACATAAACAAATTAAAAAATAAAATGAAAATTATTTTTTTATTGTTTTCGGTTATTCAAAAAATTATTCCTCGCGCGAAAGAGCAGGACACAAAATGTTTTAAATAACAAAGATTTCGCTGGTGAGAACTACTATTGAACGTAACCAGTTATACAGTCCTTTTGAAATTTTCATCTCTATTTTCATCATTATGTACTGAATATTTGTTAATGAAACCTATATGCAATATGTTCCTTATTACATTTTAAAGATTTTCTATTCTAAAAGACGTTTAAAAAAAATTTAATCTAAAGAAAGTTATTTTAAAGTTTTTGTTAAAAAAATTCAGATTTTCTCATTATTCAGACCATTATTACAAAGAGGGAGTTGCAAAAAATGAGTTATGGTGTGAGGAGAAATACAAACTGAAATAGAGAGAAGCAGAGTTTTAAAATATAATCTTAAAAAGATAAGATACAAGTTAGAAAAGCATTTCATCCAAGGCATGGAAACTGTTAAACAAAATGTTTTTACTATAGGCTTTAAAAATAAAGGTACAAGATTCAATTTGAAATTTATTTATCTTCAAAGCGCACTTTTATAAATTTTACAAAGTAAAGTATAAAAATTTAATTTAAATTGAATCAAAAAATTACCTTGGATTTATTTTATGTAATGTACATTTTGTTACAATTTAAAAACATTATCTTTCATCTAGCAATTAATGATATAGATATAAAATTTTCAATGATTTTTTTAAAAAGTGCAACAGAATGTACATTACATAAAATAAATCCAAGGAAATTTTCGTTGTTCTTGGCAAAGAGTTTGGTTTTGTTACAACAAAAAATTATTATTTGCATTCTTTCAATTCATATTTCATTGAATTTTCTTTATAATAACAAAAGTCATTTATTTTACTTTTTACTAACTTTGCATTAAAAAAATAACAAAACTTTCATTTAGCACCGTTTGATGTTTTACATTAACTGCCCAGAAATTTCCAATGATAGCACTGTCCTTATTCAGAATAAGATTAAGTTCTACTTTGGTCTCTTACATTGTTTTTGTTTGTGTAGGTTTTGCAGATATTTTTATTTGATGAAATAGCAATTAGTTATTATTGATAATTAAAAAAAAATAACATCAAAAATATTTTTCAGTCACTGCATTATTTACTTTAGTAAATATTATATTCTTTCATATTACATAGTTTCCTTCAATTCATACAATTAACAATATTCATTCATTATTTTTTATAAAAATTACAAAAATTAAGTTACTATTTTTTACTTTTTTTTTTTTACAAATTGTGTAGAGGATTTCAATGATATTTTTATTTGTTTTCAGGTGTTCTGGTACAACAATTCTGTCAATTATCTATACTTGGCTCAACAAGAAATCCTTCCAGCTGGGGAAGTCATTGACTGTCAGTTTTCAATGTCCTATGAACTTTAATCCCCGATGGACCTTCCTGATACTGAGAATTTAAAAAAACTTTCTTCTATCATGTTTGCCTTTCTTTCTTTTGATATTTTTCTTAATTTATTGCAGACTATTATTCTCATCTTTTTTATTAGTTGTTGTTTCGCGACGTTTCGGCCAACTATTCCTCTGGCCCTCATCAGGTGGTAACCGCGACGGATAGGAACTTCGAATCTTCTAACTGTATCCTCAGCAATCACTGCCATCCATAGTTTTTGTCGTCTCACCTCGTTTTGGCCAAGTAAGCCTCTGGCCAGCTTTTGGGTAGGATTGAAACCACTATCTTCAGACAATTCTCATCTGGAACCATAGAGATTCAACGTCTCTATCAACTGCGCCACGGACACCCGTGACACACGAGAGGAACCCCTCTAAGGAGGGGTTCCTCATTGAATGATAAAATCCTTATTGATATTGATATGTTGATGAGAGATTAAATTTCTTAAACTCTATAAACTGTAAATCTCCTTAAGTGGATTTTAGTGAATTTATTTATTTTACATGGGAGTTACCACCTATAAAGGTCCGAAGGCCACTCAAGGATAAGGGTTAATGAGTGTATGGTAGTCACTGAGACAATAACATTAATAGTTAGTGGCGAAAATGGGGTAGAAATGAATTATTTATTATTAGCACAGTGGGGGAAATTGTTGATGGTTGTTGTAGTTAGACGAGTGTTTTTGTAAAAGTTTGGCAAGGGAAGGGACAATAGATTGAAGCTCAGACGAGCACTTATGATGAAAATAATGATAGAGCAGAGATAAGCTTGCAACAGCTCTTCTGTGGGAAATAGATTGAACAAAAAAAAAAAAACAGTATCACCTACTAGGTTTCAAAACCAATTTTGAACTTTGTCAAAGCAGGATAGGTTGCTCTGAGCAGCTCCCACCCAGATATGGCAACAGTATTCCATTTTAGGATATATCTGCCTCTTATATTGGTAGAGGATTGTGTCGGGAGTTAGATACCATCTGAAGCAATAAAATGACGCAACTATTTTTCGGGTGACATTGGCAACAAATTTGTGATAATGCTTACATTTTAGATAAGGAGTAAATGTCAGACCCAAAAGTTTGTTAAAACAGGGTGCCTCTTTTAGATGAGAGCCATTCATATCAATTGGGGCCAAGTGAGTATCAGAACATTTACGGTGAAAAGCTTGGTATTGAAGGTGTTAAAATTAACCAGCCACTTTTTACTGCATTGCACCATGTGTTCAAGGTCTGAGAGAGACTCAGAGAGATAATGGTCATTGTTGACCTTTGAAGTGTTGCCATAAATTGTAGTATCATCAGCATATATAGCGGCGAATGTACTTAGAATGCGATTTGGAAGATTATTGATGAAGATAGGGAAAAGAGATAGACCCAGAATGGATCCTTAAGGCATGCCAGCATTGATATTTTGAGTTTCAAGTTTGCATAGATTGCTTTTGCTGAGATGATTGACAATTTCTCTATTTAACATGGACTCAAGCAACTTACTCATGACACATAAAAGATTAGTTGGCCTGTACTGAGATGCAGAAGACCAATCTCCACTATTTTTAAATATTGAGCAATTTAAAAATAGTGGAGATTGGTCTTCTGCATCTCAGTATAGGCCAACTAATGAAGTTTTCCATGGTGTTGGGAAGCATTTCTCCTTCATGCATCAATTGAACTGCTTTTCAAAAATGGGTGCTAGTTAGGGTTGCAACTTTTTGAGTACTATAAGTGGCATATTGTCAGGACTAGTTGCTTTGCTGCATCAAGGTTCTTGGCAATATCATAAAAAGATATGTGGATGTCACTCAGATAATTTTCAATCTTGGGAGGAAATTCCATAGAGTTGAGTTTGATGCAATGTTCTTGGCAAAGAGGTTGGCTTTGTTAGATGCTGATGAAATCATTTCAGGCCTGTCGATGATGGTAAGGATAGAGGACAAGCATCTATTTAGGACCTTGTTTGTTATTTGCCAAAACACATGGGAATCAAACCTCTGTTCTACTTTGGACTTGATAGACTGAGCATACAATACTCTCATGTTTTCTATTGCAGTGATTTCTGGCAGTTCTATAGGCAACTTTAGCTTTAAAATGTCTATTACGTTTAAAGCAACTGAAATAGTGGTTTCTGTGTGCAATGGTGACAGCACATTCAGGAGTGTTTGGTTTCTGTTGGTATTTTTTGAAGGTTATGTAGCTGTGTATGCTGATATTTAACCAATAAGTTAAGTCAGATGCCATATCAGATGCATTCTTTTTAAACATAGTGTATTTTTATTATTATTGAGACAACCTAGTGATCAGAAAATCCTGGCGAAGACAGAACTGAGGATGAGCACAGTTCAGGGCATGTTGTTAGAAATAGATCTAGAAGACTTGTCTGTCAGCATCGGATACCTTTTTTTTTTATTGCATTTTCACCCTAAAAAAGGCATGGTGTCACTTTGATGTAGGGGGCTACTATTTGGGACACAATTGCAGGAATACTATGGGGGGAGTTGAGCAGCAAGATGTCTGTTTACATTACACTTGAACTTCTACATGTTAGTACAGTTGGGGAAGCAGGAACCCGGAAAGGAATTCCAAAGACTAGCAGCTCTAGGGAAGAAACTGTCAGAGTAGAAGGCTTTCTGGCATCTGGGGATCTCTACTGTGTAGGGTGGAATTTTGCTGCTTGTCAGGTTTGTCAATGATATTGATGTCGAGGGGGCTTGTAGTTCGTTGGAGTATATACCATTAAAATACTTTTAAAACAGGTAGAGAGAAGCAACATTTTGTTGATGGGAGAGAAGCTGAAGCCTAACTGACAGTTCGGGACCTATTAAGTTGGCGACTCTTTTGAACCCTGTCCAGGAGTGAAAGACTAATAGCAGACGCACCAGCCCAAATGTGACAACAATACTCCATACATGGGTGAATGGTGGCCTTATAAAGGTACAGGATATTTTCAGGCATAAGTTTCTAGCATGGTAGAAAGAGCCCACCTTCTTAGCAGCAACTATGGCAATGCCTTCAATGTATCTGTTCCAATTAATGTTCCCTGTGAACATTAAGCTAAAGAATTTGAACAAAGTACTTTCAGGTAATTTATCATTAGCCATTCATGGTTGAGAAGGTTTCTTGTAACTATTAAAGGAAAGAAGCTTAGTCTTGGCGGCATTCAATGTTACCATCTATTCTACTACAGACTGGAGGTCTTCCTCTAGGGTTTCCATTATTATCTTAGATATGTGTACATTCATTTTCCCCTCATGCCTGCCATAGAGCGTGATATCATCAGCAAATATACCCATCTCAGAGACAATTTTATCAGGGTGGTCATTTATGAATATCAGGAGTAATAAAGATCCAAGGATCAACCCTGGAGGTGCACCTGCATTTATAGCATATTGTTTTGATGTACGTCCATCAAGGATGATTTGGATTCTTCTCTTATTTGAGACTAGTTGGGGTACCCGGCATTGCCTGGGTGTGGTAAGATGTGTGTGTGTGTGTGGGGGGGGAGTAAATCAAAACAAAATGGAAAATAAAGAATAAGCAAACGTAATAAATGTTTAAATATTATAACTTTTCTTTTAAATCAGAAAAACAAAAAAAAAACACAGCGAGTATGATGCAAAATAAAGAATAAGTGAACAAAAAAGAAATGGCATAAGTAAATGTGTTTAAATGTCAAAACTTCTTGAAAAAACAAAAACAAATATAACAGCGAACGCGATGGAAAAATAAAAAATAAACAAACGTAAAAATGGCATAAATAACCGTTGCAATATTAAAACTTCAAAATCAAAAAAAAAAATATCTGATATTTCAGTTCGAACGTGCAATCTTAAAATAATTACGCTGCCACTATAATGACGGACCTATGATTGCCTGAGCAATGTTAGGTCGTTTTTTATATTTAAACTGTTTGTCATGAAGGAACGATTTTTTGCTACCCCTCCCTGTAGAAAAGTTCCCAGTTGAGGGGGAAGGAATTAATGTTTTTAGCCAATCTTTCGATATTTATCATCCAAAGGATCGAGCTTCAAAATTATACCAATATTGTGAAAATCCGTCGTCTCTGTGGAAAGTTTTAGGCAAACATACATACATACATTTAAATACTGTTGTAGATTTTCTAGAAATCACAAGTTCCTAATTTGTGCGTTTCAATCAGTGGCGGCTCGTGCATGGAGCTGTGGGACTGCAGCACCCCCAAGTTATTTCTACACAATATTAATGATAAAATTAAAAATAATACGTTTATTTTTTTATTATTATTATTTTATTTTTTTCTATGTGTACATTATAAAATCATTAAGTTTAATGTCGGTATCTCCAAATTCATATAAAAACAAAAATAAAACTTTCTTAATGAAATTCTCTTGTGTGCATGTGCGCTTTAGACAGCCAATGAAAGCCGTTTGAGGAACTGTCGCTTGGCGCAGCTCCGCATCGTGAAATTCGTTGTTTGCTTAGAGTGTGCGCCTGTATAGATATGATAACATTGTTATTGAAAAAAAACAACAACAAAAAGGAGGTTTATATACAATTATTTTTAATTATTATTAAAATCTGCATAGAACGTGTTCTTGTACATAAAATATTGTGCTTTTTCTTTTCTTTTCTTTTTTAAATATGCACACTTTTAGCGTTGCGATTTAATTCGGTAGCAGACGGAAATATATAATATGCAGAAACTATTTTTTTTATTAAAAGTATTCGGGATTTAGCAGTGAAGCTAACACACGACCAAGGGTAATAATCAAATATACAATAAATAAATCTTACCATAAAAATAAAGTTACTTTTCCATCTACCTGCCTTTTTGTTTGTTTGTTTTAAGTAGTTTTAAATGTTATTTATTTTGCAACAACTAAACTTTACAAAAAAAAACAAAAAAAAAAACTGTTTACATTTTTTCCTAGAAGCAAACAAGCGAAGAAACAGTTCATGTTGAAAATACATTTTAGTTAGAAATCTTTTTAACTTGTATGTTTTAGATATAAAAAAAATTAGCATTTATTTGCCTCCAACGAGGACTATGTTAGAAGTTTTACAATTTGAAAAATGGATTTTTTACACAAGGTTTTTTTTAATTAAAATGTGTTTGTAAATAAAAAAAAACAACAGTTTTTATAATTATGCATTTTTAAACTTTACATTAAAAAAAGAAATTAGAAATCCTTCTGAACTGAGACAATTTTAATTTTTTGTTTTCTTTGGAGAGAAAGCTACATTAAAATTCGATGTTTTATAATGCTTATATATGACATCCTATTTTCTTATAATACATCTCCACTTTATGTCGATCTTTACCGGCATGGGAAGGTCAGTAAATAGCCAAGTTTGTTTGTTCTTTTTATATAAAATGCAAGTTGTTAAAAGATTTGTAAATAAATTTTGTATCTTTAAATATTTTTGTTTGTTTGCTCACTATATAAAAATGTAAACTTTTTTTTATTTTGTATTTTATTTACAAATACGTTTTGTTATAAATACATTTTTAAAAATAAATTTTGTAAATAAAACTGTTATTAAATAAAACGCTATTTTCAAATAGTAAACTCCTAAATTAACCCTCGTAGGGAAGCAAGTAAATTTCAAAGTTTTTCTTTTTTGTTTTTATAAAAAAATAAGTTATTTTTGAAAATGTTTTTCGTTTGTTTGCAAAAAAAAACAAAAAAAAAACCCAAACTTTTATTTAATCTGAAAAGTTTAAAAGGAATAAATGTATATATTATTTTTATTATTCTGTAGAGTGTACATAATTTAAAAAAATATTTTTAATAAAAAAGTTTTTGCGTATCATCCATTTCTGATTGATTATTTGTCTTTGTTATATATTTGAATATTTATTTGAATGTTTGTTTATTATTTGATTAAATATTTATTTATATATTCGAATTTCTTTTACACGATATTAAAAAAATACGTAAAATTTTTGAAGCAGCACCCCCACTAATCTCAGGCACGAGCCGCCACTGGTTTCAATGCGTTTTCTGGTAGTTTCAGTGTATTCTCACTTAGCTGTCACTATTTCTTTCTTGCAATTACTTTGAGCTTCTATGAACTTTTTTTCCTGTTTGTACTGGACTTATGCCAGATTAATCAGTGGCATGCATGCTGTTTTTGAGCAATGGCAACTGCCCAAGTAGAAGTAAACCATTGCGGAGAGTGGAGTTTGCTATAGAACTTCTGTGTGGGAACATGTGCTTCAGTTACCACTTTGAACCATTCGGTGGTCTCATTTGCATACTGTTCTGCAGGAAGAGAAAAGACATTTCCTCATGGGGCATCTCTGATGAGATTCTTGATGGCTTCTCAGGCAGCTTTCTTATAGTAATTTGTCGTTTTGAGCAATGGCTCTTCAGCTTTGGGTTGAGAGTTTAGGGTGATTTCTACTATTCTACCATAATTAGCTTTCTCGAGTACACAATCATCGAGAACTGTAATCAGAAATAGATCTAGAAGTGAGGCTTGTTGATCGAAAAACGAAACTGTGATAGGGAATGAGAGAGCAATATTAGAAAAGGAGACCTTGTACTGGGAACCTATGTTGGAAGGTGTAATTCTGGGGTTTCTCTTGATTTGTTTGTTGAAATTTTTCATAGTAAAGTTGTGGAGTAAAGAGATCAGCAGAGTTTTTAAAAGCAAGGTAAGAGGGAAGCGAGAGAGAGAATAGCGATGGAAGAATTAGTGAAGAAGGAAGACTTTGTAGACCATTAAAAAGGAAAAGCTGTAGCAGTTCCAACTAATACGACATTGAGAGGCCCTACCAGAACTACTACATGATCCAGACTCCATTCACTAAATGGCAATGCAGCAGCGTCGGTATTTTGCACCTGCTGATAGGAAAGCCTCTTCGAGGCTGACTATCAGGTAGATAAAATCAGCCTAGGAAAAAGTTTATCTCCAGCAACCTTATAAGTGACATGGCAACAAGAGCAATATGGAAAGAGAATTTAGAAATCTCTAGCTACTGCTTACACAAAATTGCAGACTGAGTATACAGCGTTTTATTCCCAGATGTCAGAAACAGCACTCATTTGAGATGAGGACTGAGGGACAAAATAGAAAAAGTGAGATTTTCTAGGCTGTCGAAGCTGCATCCACAAATACATTTTCTACTCTCCTTTAAAAGAATTAATTAATAAATATAATAAAAAATAAAAATAAAAAAATTAAACCAAGTATCACACTTAGTTTAGGTCCATAACTACTATTTTGAAGAAGTTTGAAGATAGGTTCCACTCTCAACATGTCACACAAAATAAAAAAAAAAAGAAAATAGCTTAGCAAAGGAGCTAAAATTGCATAGCTACATGAGAGCAAAGAAAATTCATCTAACCTTGAATAAAAATGATTTTTTTAAGTCATGGAAATATTGTAATAATCAAAAGTATAAATTAATTTGCTATACCTTGCAAAACTATCCATTCTCTCGGAACACATGATATCTCAAGCTAGATTCTAGATATCTGAGTACATATACATCACGACTTATGTGTTGGTAGGAGGAGGAGAAGGAGGGGAGGCTTTGACACTCATCCGATTTTTCTAAATATCTTAAAGCATTTACAAATTTAAAAATATCTATCCATTATTTAGCTCTTTGGCTTTTTCCAAAAAATAATCTGTTTTCAATTTTATTATGTAATGTAATTTTATTATGAGTTCCTGATACTAAAGTTTTTCCTTTGTTTATCTGATGTATACTTGCCTTAAGACAGCTGATAACCTTTATGATTTGCTGTACAAACGTTTGCTATACTCACTTTAGTTTTGATCATATGTTTAAATTTCCTATTTGCTGTCTTATTCCGTTCGCTGATGAAGAGTTTTATTTCAATAAAAATTTGTATCATCATATACAGATTGGTTGTTGATGTTAAATTCTTGGAGCCGACATAATTAATTTTTCCATAGATCATATTACTTCATACCTTTATATATATATATATATATATATATATATATATATATATATATATATATATTATTTCATATGTCCACATAAATGTTATGAGGAGATATAATTTCATGTGTCGATTTTCAGTATTTACTTTAACAGTGCTTTAACATGAGCAGAGCTATTGTTAAATAATAGCATCAGGTGATTGAACAGACAGGTTTCGGAATTGAAGTAAAAAAAAAATTGGTTAATACATTTTTGAAATAAGGGTAAATAAGGAGTGTTAGGACTCCCAGGCAACAGCAGGTTGCCAAAAATAAAGTTGAAAGATAACATTGCGATTGTTCAATGTTTTAGCATATGAAATATTAGCAGGACTTGTCCACCAGTGCTGCCAGGTAGAAGTATAGCACAAAGCTAGAACTTATTCAGTACTCCCCCCACCCCTGAAAACAAATCAAACTATGTTTATCGCCAC